>NW_020290026.1:0-259783 GCF_003144195.1 Ceraceosorus guamensis
CTGTCTATCGTCGACTGCTTAGATAGGATGCTCTATCACCAGTCCACCCAGCAACTTATACGCACCATTCTTTGCCTTGGATCTGTCACCTATTGTGAAAGTCCATTTCCCATTGGATGTACTAGTCTTGGCAGCATTGCACGATCGCCCCTCCGTCATCCTCCTCCCCCCCTCCCCACCTCCGGTTCCCTCAGACACACTCACAAGAGCTCGTTCTACGATCTCCTATCACTGGTGGACCGCATCACACGCACCAGCGCCATTCTTTCCCCCAGAGTCAAGAGTGAATTGTTGGTCATTTAGCTCTCACGACTCATCCGCCTGTCTATCGTCGACTTCTTAGATGAGATGCGCCATCACCGGTTGATTCAGCAACCTACGCGCACCATTCTTTGCCTCGGATCTGTCACCTATTGTGAAAGTCCATCTCTTATTGGGTGTACTAGTCTTGGCAGCATTGCACAATTGCCCTTCCATTGCCCTTCCATTGCCCTTCCATTGCCCTTCCGTTCTCTTCCCCCCCCCCCCCCCCTCCTCCCTCCCAACAGACACACCCACAAGAGCTCTTTCACAATCTCCTATCACTGGTGGACCGCATCACACACGCATCAGCGCCATTCTTTCCCTCAGGGCTTTCGCCTTTTGTCAAACTCGATAACCCATTGAGCACACTAATGTAGGCGGCGTTGCACATTCTTACCCACCCACAAGAGCTCCTACCCACAAGGACTCCTACCCACAACAGCTCTCTCTATACATGGTTTACTACTGCCCACAAGGCGATTCATCCAATGACGATATATCTGCCCTCCGCTGGCTAGACTAGCACTTTGTGACGAGCGTTGGACAAGCTTGGCCAGATTCACTTCTGAGCGAAACAGCGCAAAGGCGAGTGCAAACAAAGTCTGGCTGGAGGTCTGCGCAGTCTTTGACTTGACCTCTTTGACCATCAGCTGAGGCTGAAGATGCCAAGTGTCAAGTCAGGCATTGCTCAAAGAAGAAGGCTGCTGGTAGTGAAGAGTGACATGTCAATGATCTGCTCACATTCCTTGTTGACTGTCAATCCTCCGAGTTGACCCCAGGATGCATCACCGTCCAGCTTCTCAGATCTACTTTGCCTACTTTGGCCACTACTTTGACTTGATCAAGGTTCAGGGTGAGGGCCACTGCTGCCTCAATACACTCCTCATCTCTCTCCATGATGCGCTCACTCATCTCTCTCCATGATGCTCTCAGCTCTGCTTCTTTGGCTGAAAATCCTTACGTGGTGGCGCATTTACCACCTTGGAGCCCGCCAGATCCTCAGCAGCTTCCATTGCTTCGAATCTTTGGGTGCTATGAGCAGGCGTCTGAGACTCTTTCTTGCACTGCTTGTCAGGCTATTGAATTTGCCACTGAGCAGTGTCTTGCTCTGAGCTGTCACTGGCAGGTTAGCAGACTGTGAGCCAAATGGTGAATGCTATGCTTGTATCCTGCACAAGGCATGCAATCAGTTTGTTGACCATTTTGTGGGATAGGCAGCTGGTTTGAGAGCCTTGGCATGATGACAAAGCCTCCCTGCTGGCACAAGGGCATCCCACTTCTCTGTGGAAGCTTTGAGGGGAAGCAGGCATGACAGCCTCAGGACAGATAGAGACAACCCAACTTTGACAGGGGACAGTCACTCGCATTCATTCTTGCTGAAGCACCATGGGACATTGCTAGGGGAAATTTTGAGCCCAGAAAAAGCTGGCTCAGACATGCTGGGTCTGATGGTGAGCAGAAAGGTTGAGAGCATCCTTACAATGTGTTGAAGTTCTCTTGCTCTGCAAGGTGTTGTTGCTTGAGGTGTTGTGGTGGTGGCCTGCAAGCTAAAGAGAGCAAAAATGCAGCAAAGGTCGAGGAGCAATGCCCTTGCCAGGAAAACAGTGTAAGCGACAAGGTCAAGATCTTGCTGTGTCTGGAAGGGTCTGAAAGCGTCAATTGGCAGTGAGGCGGGATGTGCCACAAAAGTCTTCCCTTGCTCAACGATCAACTCACATCTGCACGAGCTGATTCTACTGCGAGGGAGTTCGGATGTTGAACAAGTGTGGAAGGGACCGAGCAAGGTGCTTGCTGGTGCCCGCGGTCAAGCTTAGCGAGCTCAAGGAACCTATGACAGCACAGGATGTGCTGAGATAGCCGGCATTGGTAGACTTGCAGCACGCAAAGCTGGGTCTGAGCAAACTTTGGCATCGGCTCCTAAGCCCTCTGCCGGAGATCGGTACTCTCATTTGAGGCGACACGGGAGAGACGGGCGCTCGCTCGTTGATGTATGTATGCGTGACACAATCAGGTTCAATTCACCGGTGCAGCAACGGCACCTCTTTTCAGACTGCAGATATGAGAGCAGCATAGTTCGAGTGTTCGAGGCGGTGTACAACGGCCGTGCAGCTAGAAAAGAGGGCTGGGCACAGGGCCGAAGATTACGATCGGGTCTCAGAGACGGTAAATCATCGCAGACGAAGGAGAGGCGTGGCTTGTACGAGACTTTCAAGGGGGATCAAAGACACTGACAGGCGAGGTAGACACGCGTATGCCGGACGATGGGCTCGCTGGTTCCGATGTGTCGGGCGCACCGTGATTAAAGATACTCGATCGCTTACTGGATCATGGCCTTGCGGGTTCTGATGAAATGCGCGGGCCATGATCAAGGACCCTCGATCGCTTCTGAATCTTGTAAATCGAATCGTCGACATGCGACACCCAGCGCTTTGTCCTCTGATGGGTGTTGGCTGGGCTGCTAGGCACGCGCCCAGCCGAGTCAAACCCCTCTAAATTGCATTGCTGAGCCTGATGGTCGCCGTACGAAGCCGATCGAGTGTACTCAGTTCCCCATGCAGGCAGAGGGCACTCTGTGCTGATTCCAGATGCTGAGAGCTCCGACTCGCTATCATTCTCAGAGACAATGCGGCGATTGCGATCGATCTCGCAGTCAGGTACAGTCAAGGCTTGCTTGAGCTTGGCCTTTAGCTTCTCGATTGCCTTCCTTGATTCCGCTTCCCTGGCTTCATGCTCTTGGAGTAGTCTATGCCGGCTATACTCTTCTCTATCGCACAGCTCCTGGTACTGATAGTCGTAATTCATTCGCCTTGCTTGCGTCTCTGCCTCGCTGGCTTCGAACTTCCTCCTCCATTTGCGCTCGCACGCCTTCTCAATGCGAACCTCGGCCCGCTTGAGCTTGCGTTGGTAACTTGCTTTCTCTTGCCTACAAGCATCCTCTTTGACTCTTCGCTCAATCGCGAGGCGTTCAACGTGAAGCTGCTCTTCTTCTTGATCCGAGCGCTGACGTTGCGCTGACGAAAGTCTGGTGCCTGGAATTCCTTGCAGCTTTTGCTCCAATTTCCTCATCAGAGCTTGCGCCTCGTTGACCTGCGAAGCCGCGCTCGATAGAGCTTCGCCGATAATGGACCATTCTGGGACGTATGCGGTGACTGAGGTCGGATTTGACTCTTCTGCGGGCGACGTACCTTGGCTGTTAGTACTGGCTGGTTGATTGTGCTGAGCCGAAGCTGTCGGTGGCAAGCCTTGTGGCTCACCACCCGTAGCGGCATCGGCACATGTAAGTTCGAGGCTCTCCAATCGACTTTGTTGTGCTCGCTTCAAACGCAGGTCGTTGAGGTCCTTGAACCACGGCACAAGTGCCTCCAACTCCAAGAGCTTCCAGAAGTCCCGCTTTGCATCTCCGGGATAGTCGCCGTGGTCGTTTTCGTGATTTTTGATCTCGCCGAGCTGGGCATGGGTAAGGTCAAATGCGCCTTTCATGTCTCTGTTTCTGTAGTAGTCGGGTATTCGATGTCGAAGCATTTTCTGCACCTGATTGTAGACCATCTCACCGAACTCCTTTGGCCTGCGACCGGCGAATCGACGCGGGAACAGCCTCTCGATGATTGCTATGCTACGATCTTCGCGCTGCCTGATCGTCTTGGGATCCTCCCCACAGTCTGGTCTCCGCTCCATGAATAGGGCTTGGTCGGAGCGACACCGAGAAAGGTGGCGCGCGAGCTTTCCTAGCTCTTGATCCGTCCAACTTCCCTTTTTATTGAAGTTGATGTCGGTCCAGTCGAGAGGCGGCCAGTTGGGATCGTCTGCATGCTGGGGCTGTGCAGTGTCCTAAGTCTGCGTAGAAGAGCTGAGCTCTGCTCCTTGGAAGACGGCGGGTGCGAGAGCTGAAGACATCGTGGCAAGGAGCTAGACTGTACGTGCGAGATTGGGAGCGATGTGTAAGAGCATGTGGTGTGGGCTCACAGTCAGCGAATGGCGAGACGAGCCGTCGCCGGCAGTTATGAAGCTGGCAGAACGATAGTCAGCCGTGAACAAGTCGGGGGTGTGTCATAATGGTCTGCAGTCAAAGCCTGAAGTTGAGGGCATACCTGGCATCTGATGTCCCCAGCGGACGCGTCGCGCACGAAGTCCGCCGAGCGTGAGCGGAAACGCGTCACCCGATCGCCAGCTCATCCGTCGCGGCTGTGCCTGCTGACCTGTGCTGCATGAAGCCACGCTCTCCCTAATTATTGAACGCAAAACTCCCAAACATGCCCAAACATGCCCAAACATATCCCAAACATCCCAAACATAGGGATCATTGAACGCGCCTACGTCTTGACATGATCGATTGTGGATGCACGCGAGCCTCGGCCATGACAGATGCGACCTCAATAGTCACTGATCCGCCCTTGACTTGCGTTCGGCGGCGGTTGCGTTGACGAAGTTAAGATACGAGGTGGATGTGGTCGAGAGGCAAGTTGGTGGGCCACTGGTGGGCCACCAAAGTCACATCAAAGTCACACCACATCCCAACCAGACTCGCGCCGCAATTCAGTGCGGCGCCACACCAGAGCCTTGCGCGCGCATGCGAGCTCTGCATGAACACGTGACGCTCCAGAACAGCATCGATGCTCTTGAGATTCGAAGAAGAGCATATGTGAGTCAAGTCCGAGGTGGTCGGGGAGTCATTCCTGCTCAAACGTCGACGATGTCATGCATACATTGGAATTTCGAAGCAAAAGCACAGCTTGCCGTGCGTAGAAACGCGCAAAGGACCCTATCAATGCTAGGATTGGTGTCTACAACGGTGCAAGCAGCGAATGAGGTGGCGGCTCTTCGCCCGAGTTGGTGCAACATGTGACACAAGTCTTAGAGCTGTGGATGAAGGCGACTCGTCATCATCTCTTTCGCTTGTTGTGCCTTCTGGAGGTGCCTCGAGAATTGCCAGCAACGCGGACTTCCTCCTCAGATTCCTCAGATTCAGGCGTCGACTCCTCCGATGTGTGCGTCGCTGAGCTGTCGCTTGTCGTTACACCGTCATTGTCGCTATCTCGCACAGAATTGACCGAAGCCTCGCTTCCTTGCCGCTTGACCTCGACAGGACGATCCCTGCGAGAAGATCTTTTGCGCCTGCCATCATGTGACTTTGAGCTCCTCGATGACTTGTCTGACTGGGCCTTGTTGCGCTGAAGACGATTTGCATCTTCGAGCTGAGCTTTGAGCTCTGCACACTTGATCTTCAGGTGTTTGCATCTGCTCCGGTAGCGGGCAGCACGCGCGACTTCCTCCTCTCGGTCCTCGTGCCATTCAGCCTTCTCCTTCTCAAAATCTTCTCCCACCTCGACCATTCCTTTTTCATTGCGTGCCGTTCGCGTCGAATTTTGAGATCGCACTGGTGTCTAAGCTCAGCTTCTTGCTTTGTGTGCTCAACTCGCTCGGTCGAAAATTCTGACCGCAATTTCAATTCTCGACTTCGCCAGTTATCCTTCCACTGCTCGTCGCACGCCGATTTGCACTGCTGGATGGCGCGAGCAAGTGTAAGCTCGGGCTTCAGCTCATCCAGCAGCTCTTCCCTCGCTTTTCGCGCTGCCGCCACTAGCTGAAGGGAATGTCGCTGTTCGATCTCCTCCGTAGTACATTGGCATGCAAGTCCAGACCACTCTCGATCCAACCCGGACATCAATGCTCCAGCCGCGTGCAAATGCTTGTTAACACCAAAGAGGACGGTCATGAGCGAAGTCCGCTCCTTTGCTGCTCCGGTCTCGGCCGTAGCGCCCACAGCAGGTCGACCTGAACCACTGGGTGCGTCGGGCGCAGCCCGGGCGCCCAGCGGCATTGCAGGCGCAACTCTGCCTGCCACGCTGGCGGCACCCTGGGTACTATCGGCCTGGCTCCGAGCCGAGATGTGGGGAGTCGATTGAGTGCTGGCTTGAGGAGCATGTGGATTCTTGAGCGGGGCGGCGGAGAGCGCAGGCTGAGTGCCAGCAGTCGTCACACTTGCTGCAGACATGGGGCTGTGTGTGCAGTGGGGCAACTGAGACGAGTGTCAGGCTTGCCAGCTGGCTGAAGAGAGTACGATTTGTAGATCGAGGCGCTCGATGGCTATAGCGCAGGGAGTCTTGAGTCGTCGATCAAAGAGTGGTGAGTCCAACACGACTCGTGAGTCAAATAGTCGTGAGTCACGAGTGTTGGTCTGTCGATTCACGCTTCACGCGTCGGCGCGAGAGTGTGAGTGCACAAGATGAGACACGCGACACGTGAAACGCGCAGCTCTCCACACATAAATCGCCAAGGCGCATCGCGATGAGCGATCGTCATGCAGCAGCTGTAGCCAGTCACGAGTGACGAGTCCAGAGTCGGGTGAATCGTGCACCATGCCGGGTGATGAGGCGTGAAGCGTAGCCAGCAACCGCTAGTGAGTGCAGTCGAGACTCATGACTCAAAGACTCACTCACGACCGCTTGACTCACCAGTCGTGACCGACGAATTCGTGATTCGACTCTTGACTCCGAATCAGAAAACGTCATTCATGACTCTGACTCTCGACACTCGTGACTCACGACTGTTAGTGCGTGTGCGACTTTCTCGGGTTCGGAAGTAGGAGGTTGAGACGCGTGGCGGGTGCATATATATAGGCATGGGCTTGGGAGGCGAAGCTGGGCCTAGGACGAGTGTGACTGCGCTGAAGCGCACGCGCGAATGGGCGGCGCAGGGGCGCAGGATTTGGCGCAGCGCGCAGCTATTAGCGCCTCGCGGCTGCGCCGTACCCGGATGGAGAGGTCTCTGATGTACGCAGCACACAGGAGCGCGTGTAGACTTGGACGACGCCCACGCAGTAAGTCACAGTGGCGCCTGCGAGAGCAACAACCTCGTGTGAGCCCCTCGGATCTCAACCTCGTCGACAGCGCCAGTTGTGTGTGCGGACCTTGAGTAGCGAGGTGCTAGGGACCTTATGATTGATGAAGGGCAGCGCAACCTTCAGACGAGAATGCATTCAAAAGTTCGATCGATGCACGTAGGCCCGAGTGCAGAATTACCTCGTGGTCCTCCAGCCAAAGTTCTTACCGGCATAGCATCGCACAAGTCTCCAGCGCAGCACTTCTGTAGCCGATCCACCGCAACGGGATCGAGTCGATAACGACGCATCGCCAACTACGCCATCCACCTTTGTCCCTCTCCACCATCATCCCAGATGTCCAACTAATCGAGGAGCCACTTGTACCGAGTGCCCTCTGTTCTCGTGTTCCTGTTCAAGCCCGCTGGTCGGTGCATCCTCCCCTTTACCTCACCCCTTTCACAACCTCCCTCTTTGCCTTCTCAAGTGGTAGCGTGCTGGACACGTTCGAACACGCCTTTTAACACCTCTACTTTACTCTAACCCCTTTTCTTCTTCTTCTTCGAAAACGCCCCATTTCATCTTGTGCAGTAACCCTCGCGAATCATCGACGAAGACGACATGGCGACCTCTGCGACTGTCGACAAGAGAGTGCAAAGTAACTTGCCCAACACAGGCGCAAAGAAATTTCTAAAAGGGATGCGCAGCGCCAAGGAGTTGAGGAGACAGCAACAAATGACGGCAAGCAGTCGCAGTCAGTCGGCCTCCCGCGTTGAACAAGTCGAGGAGCTGCCGTGCACTGCGAGCCAAATGTACACTGCATTTGAAGAGTCTATGGCGGCGGCAACAGGTGCTGGTCTCCTCGATTCCACCAACGAAGTGCCGCCTCTTGACCCAATCTCGTACTCGTCTACGACAGCCGAGGGCGCCGAAGCCATCAGCAAGGCCATGTCGGCTCTCCACCGTCTTTCCTTTCAGTATGACCTCGAGCACGGCGACGGTGCCGATGCAGCTCAAAACCCGACCTTGAAGAGCAATGCTGGACCCAGAAATCTCAAGGATCTGGCTCGTCTGCGCAACGCTGTCAATGCGCTCGACTCGGCTTGCATTCATGCAAACCCTGGTGTCAAGGATGAGCTCAAGCCGAAAATGGTGAGGCGCAAGCCTGTCAGGTGGGATGACGCGTTGTCGCAAGCTGCACCAGCTAGCAGCTCACTTGTGGTGCCAAGCTCTCCGGGCACGCCAAGCCAAAGCGCAAAGCCCAGCAGTGCCACGTTTGAAGACTTGGCCAATTCGGATGCCTTTGAAGCTTTCGAGAGCTTTTCCTCCCTCGCCGACTCGTTATGCTCTGCCACTCATTCCGTCGACTCGCTGGTCACACCACCGGACTCTGTCGATCTTGCTCATCAAGGATCGCGCTCTCCTGCCAAGGGTCGAAGCGGAGCGGGCATCAGACCGCCACTGCGCGATTTCCACTCTTTACCGACGCTCACCCATTCTCATTGTAGAGTTCTGCAGGTGGATGCACCGCTCGAGCAAGACGGCTCTTCCTTGAACCCGGACGAGGACAAGGTCCGCGCAGAGATGCTCAACGCCTTGATGTACTCCGAATTGCCGAGAGATCATGAGCTGCGCCGAGACAGTATCATTGTACCGCCTATCAAAAGCATGGTGTTCAAGAAGGGGACCAACGCGATCAGCAAAGATGTCGCCCAGGATGTCAAAGACGACAGGGATAAGCACATAAAACGACGGTCGACGTACGCTCGACTGACGAGACGCAAGGTGCTCAACAATGGTGCGCCTTCGCCTCGAATCCCGTCTCTTCTTCTGTCCCTCTCAGAACGTTCGTCGATGCTGGCAAAGGTGACGGAGAAATCTGAAGGCTCGCCGAAGAGTGCGAGCTTGTCTGCATCGCCAATGGCTGCTAAGCTGCCCTCGATGCCACCAGTACCACCAATGCCAGCACTGCCAGCCTCGCCCAGCTCACCACCTCTCCCCAAGACGCCCAAGACTCCCCGCACACGCAGACTAGCGCCCGAGTCGGTTATGTGGCGTCCCAGCGACTCCAGTCGAGCATCGTCAATCCGACGGAAGATGACCCAAGGCATGTTCGCAATCCCGCCACTGCCGGAAAAGTCTCTTTCGAGACCCACAACGATTGACATGGGTATTCCTCGTAAAGGGCTCGGCCCTGCAACCATCGATGTAGACACGCTCGAAAGGCTCATCAAAGATACGGAAGCAATCAGAGAAGAGGGAGACAAGGAATGGAGAACACAAAACGTCGCTTGTGGTGAGGTTGTTCAGGGCGAAAGACCTGGTCACGTCAGGTCGTCGAGCGAACCTGCTATAGTTCACGAAGTTCGTGCCGCAGAGGAGGTCGAGGCGAGCTCAGTCAACTTCAAGACTCTATCCGTCCAATCAGAGGTGCTGGCTGGTTCCAGGACTGCAGCCAAGTCCTCGGCTGGTTCAGTTTCATCGGTCAGCACCGAGGTGCTCCTCGCGCCTCCTCGCAATTCGACCGAGGACCAAGCAACGCCTCGAGCCACCATGACTAGAAGCTTTTCAGAGTCGCAAGTCGAGCAGATCATCGAGGCACCTCCTCGTCGTCCAGCAGATCAAGCTAGAGCTTCAACGCTTGAGACGCCAATGGAAGAATTGACCACTCCCACGCCAACCGTGGCCAAAAGTCGCATGCGCACCTTTCAGCGCACGAGACGCGCAGGCCCTTACTCGCACTCGCGACAAGCCAGTATCAGCAGCAACGCGTCGGGCATCAGCTCGCGTGCAAGCGAGAACGACGGTGCGGCGTCTAGCGTTGCTTCTTCGGAATCAGGATACGACTCGCTCTTCGAGTCTGACACGGATTACGCATCGGATGGCGAGCAGAGCGTTGGCACCTCTGTAGCTGAGGAAAGCAGTGACGATTCGGTCGCTTCCAAGGGATTCAAAGCACGAAGCAGCAAGGCGTTGTCGCAGTACAAGCCTGGATCCAGGCCTCCCAAAAGGACCATCACGCCACCCTTGGGTCAACCGGCATACCAAATCGTTCAGCAGATCAGAGCTGAGATCCAGCCGTCTGCTCCGGCTCCAAGACCTGACGGGCTGACCAAATTGCGTGCCTTCCACTCCGAAACTCAAGTGCACAGGCTTGGCGACCAAGCTAGGAACGCTGCAGTCGAGCAGCTCCAAGATGAGGTTGCGCAAGCTATGATCGATGCGTGCCAAACCTTTGCAAAGCAAGATCTGGATTCTGACGACGAAGGCAGCCTCTCGGAAACGGAAGCTCTTAGACTCGCAAAGGGCAAGGATGTGATCCTTTGGCACCTCAAGACGCACACGAGGGGAGATGACCATCTCTTCCCTAACCCGCATGCCGAGCAAGTCCAGCACGCGTCGCCCGACGAGTTTCTGTTTCCCAACCCGCATGCTGATGCTGCTCAGATAGCGCCTGCGCCTACCGAAAAGAAGGACGGTGCTCCTCAAGCAGAGCGAGCAACATTCGAGATCGCACCCGCCACGCCCAGAGTGGCGGTCCAGCAGCAGCAGCAGCAGCAACACAGACCACAGAAGAGCCACATGAGGTCCAGGCACGCTCCATTGGATGGGAGCGGTACAGACGGTGAGGTCTCGGATGCCGCCAGCTTCGTTGGAAGCTCGAGTGGCCGCGAGACGCCCCTGCTCGCTCCGCTCAGATCCAACTCCATCAGCTCCGTCTCAAGCTCCATCCGATGAGAAGTGGTCTTGAGGCTCTTAGATCACGATGCGAATTGTCAGCCCTGGTCTCGCGGACCCCCTACACACTCTTTTGCATTTGTACATGCGCACTCGATTCTCCAATGTCTTCGAAGAGTATCATAACGCTAGAAGCACAGGAGTGAATGTATGACGGCGTTTTGTCCTTCCTCTTGCGCGAGCTTCGTGACGTGTGTAGGGTTGACGATGACCGTACATTGCCCAAGACCGCGGGAATGCTTGCACACGGCTTGTCTCTGACGTCGAAAGGGGTGTGCTCGAGAAAATTGACCCTGGATTAGCAGGCCCACCCAGCTGCACCAAAGAGACGAGAGAGGAAGCGTGAAGAAGGACGTTCCGGCTCATGACCTTCGACTATCGAGCACTTCTTGACGCATAGAGTCAGAGATGTAGAGATCCTCTGCCAGATCTTCCAAGGGCCAGTCTGCGCCCCCTAGGGAATAATTGCGGATCTGCTCATCTGTGAAGTTGTGCGAGCTGCGCAGGTAGGCTTCATCTAGCAGGAATTGTGCGCTGCATGGTTGGGATGAAGATGGGCGGGCGTGCATGGGGGGTCACAAAGGGCAAAGTCGGTCGAGGGCGCAGAAGAGTCAAGCCAGCAAAGGGGTACCCATGAGCTCGCTCAACCTGTCCAGAGTGCCTTACTCACGTAAACTTTGACCCGTCTTGCTCTATAATTCTAGCAGCAGCATCCGCCACGATTTCCGGCGATCTCCACCTCTTCTCTTCCGTCTCTGCATTCGGGCTAACGATCTTCATGGCGCTCGTTCCGATCATCGTGTAAGGCCATAGCGCATTCACACCGATCCTACCTTTGGTCTCTGCCGCGACAGCCAAAGAGACCAATGACATGCCCAACTTGGACACAGTGTATGCTGAGCCAGTCTGGGCGAACTGAGCGGGCCAAGATCCGCCCGATGGGGAGAGCAGGCCGGTATGCAAGGGAGGAGAGAGCGTGAGAATGTGCGGGTTTTTGCCTGCTTTTGAAGAGGCTTCCAGATAGGGCAGAGAGGAGCGAGTTACGAGGAATGTTCCGCGAGAGTTGATGGATGACATCAGGTCGAATGCCTTGACTGGTATCTGCGCTGTGGGTTGCATGTTGATCGCAGATGCCTGTAGAGAGGGCAGCAGTCGCGCTCAGATTTCAATACACAAGAGCTGCACCTAGCCGTCCCTGGGCCGCGTGTCCCCATTCAGGTACACAACATGACCACTCACATTGTTCACCACTATATCAATGCCACCGAACTTTTGTGCAGCGCTGTCGAAAGCCTCGTGGACTTTCTCCGCATCCCTCACATCCAATTGGATGGCCAAGCCCTTGACCCCATTGCCCGATTGAGATCCAATCTCATCGATCTCCTTGGATGCTGTGTGAATAGTGCCGGGCAGTTTGGGATGCGGTGTGGCTGACTTGGCAGCTACCACCACGTTTGCTCCTCGTGAAGCCAATGCCCGACCTATGGAGAGTCCTATGCCCCGAGAAGCACCGGTGATGAAGGCCGTCTTACCCTTGAGCGTTTGAGCTAACGACATGTTGGATCACGACAAAGTGTCTATGTACGTCTTGTGGAGTTCCGAGTGCTCCCTATAGTCGACCTGATTGAGACGATGGGGTATGCGAGTCACAGATGTAGCCCAAGCGAGAGAAGAGAGAAGCACACGAGGAGGGGGTGGGGTCGTGAATGGTGACTTGTAATCACAATCATCACGAATCAGCTGCAAGCCCATGCCCACCCGACCTGCCGTAGCTCGCTTCGGCTTACAAGATCGGGCAGGCACCGCTTCGGTCATCGGTCACGCAGATTGCCGGAATCCCAGCAGCAGGGTCGCGCGTTTCAACCCATACGCAGCTGCTGCACACGCGTGTAATTCCATCGTGATTCGTGATATTCGAAGATTTCAACATAATTCAAAGATTTGATTGACCCAAGACCCAGCATCACGTGACTGACCAAAGAGCGACAGGAGTCACTTGACTGAGTTGCATGGTTGTATTGGGTGTGCTCTTCCCTCGACAGACTCGATCGATCGTTTCTCTGCTCTGAGCTGCATCCTCCTGTGTACCCCCTGCGCTATCGCTTGCCTCCCTTTAGCGGGGTCGAGTCATTCGCACAAGCGCAAGAGAGGCCCCGCCATGACTCGATCAAGCCCGCTCGGCGCGGCCTTACGGAAGAATGTCCGTCAGGCCTCGTTGAGTTGCGCCCAGACTCCGCAAGCCCAGTGTGAGGCTGGACGTGATCCTCTTCCAAGATGAGATGGGATGGAGCAAGTCGCATCACGCAAAGCGCTTTGAGCCGTGAAGAGTCACCACAAGCAGTCAAAGATCACAATCGCGATGTGTGCATGCTGCCTCAGTCAGGCCGCCGGATGATGCGGCGAGTGCTCCGCTGCAGAGGCAAAATCCTTCTGCTGCACGCACGCTCCGTCCGCCTATCATGCAGCGCGAATCAGCAGCTAGCGTTCTCGAGGCAGAGGGCGCAAACGCAGTGCGCAGCACCGTACATACACAACAGTCACGAGTTGATTGGTGTTGTGAGTTTGAGTAGCGATTCCCATCCTTGATAGCGAATCAGCAAGCAAACGGCGCGACGATGCACCTTTTGTGTACCTGACGTCCGCCAATGTGCAGCAGCGCAGCAATAGAGCTGCTGATCGAGTCGTGAGTCGTGAGTGTTGTCACTCATCAGCTCCCAACGTCGCAGGAAACCAAAATTCAGGCCAAGAGTCTTTACCCTCGCGAATCCCGCCCACCATCTCTTCTGGCTTCAGAAGATTAGCAAGCAAGCGCTTGGCGAGGAGGCAGTCAAGCGATTCTCATCAAAGGCGCTCATATGAAGCATCATTGCGTCTCCCAATTTCCCCCCCACCCCCCCCCCGAGCCCGCCAAATTTCTGTATTGAGCAGACTTTTTCCGCACAAGAGCAGACTTGAAAGCGTCACACAAGACATCGAGAGCGCGAAACAGGTCACAGCAGCACCATGTCTTCTTTCAAGCTTTTACCCTTGCATTTCCGGTCGATGGCAGAGACCCGGCAGGCTTTCTCGGGCCAGCTTAGCTCCATCGGTAGCGCGCAGGCAAGAAATACATACACAGATGCCCTTTCAATGCAGACCCTCGTGCTTGCACTTGTTGCGCTTGGCACGGTAGCAGCCCTCACGCATCTGCTGCTGTTGAGCAAACTCAGCACATCCCGTCTAGCGCTCGGAGAGAGAGAAGCGGAAAGCGAAGCTAATCTGACGCAAGCGCAGCGAGAATTTCAGGAGCAAGAGGAATTCAGGAGGCTTAATGGAGAACCTTTGGACGAAGAGGCCTTCTGGTCCGAAGCGAGGAGGGGCAAGTTGAGCCTCATTTTGACTTGTTGGATGGGACTCGTCGCGAACGCTGCACTTTTAGGCTTCGAGGCGCTTCGTACGAGCCAGAGGAGTAGCGGGGAGGCTGCTTCAGCTCTGGCCGTGCCATCGATCACGGCTGTCGCTTGGGTGCGGATTGCACGTGGGTTGCTTCGGCAAAGACGGTGCCTCTGCTGACGTCTCCTTCACGCATCCTGGTACAGATTGATCTGCTAGTGGTCACGCTACAAGCTCAACGTGCGGGTTCACGCTTCGCTGCATTGGTCCACATCTTTTCGCTCTCGGGCTTGTTGGCTGTCGGCGACATTCTGCTACTCACGGATCCCAGTCGTAACCAGAGACCGAATGCTGCGGGGCATCTGGCCCCAGGCATCTGGACAGTGTATCTGTTCAGCAGTCTTGTAGTCTCTGCAGTAGCTTTCTTCATTGCCGGATTACTTCGGGTCGGCCCAAGTCTCGTGTATTCTCCAAAACCCGGTACGATACCCGCCAGGCCAGTGATATCGAGCGGGAATGGCGGAGCATCGATCTTTTCTAGACTCTACTTTAATCATGTCACGAGCATCTGCCTTCTTGCTTGGAAGAAAGGATCAATTGCACCAGAAGACCTGGCGGTTCTTGATGGGCCTTTCCGCGCTGAGGTGCTCTCGGAAGAGGTACTTCGGCTTTGGAACGAGGAGAAACAGAAGAGAAAAGAAAGAGATGCCCCGGATATTCAACACACCAGTACTCTCCAAGGAGCTTGGCCTGTGTTCAAAGTGCTCCTGAAGGCCAACGAGAATCTGATTATAGTCAGTTGACAGCGCTTAGATGACCACCTTTCTACAAATGCTGAAATCTATCGCTGCCCTTGCGCTCAGCTACAAACTGTGCTGGCTTTCGTAGCAGGAGGTCTGTTCTACGGGCCAGCATACCTGACCTCTCGCCTCTTGAAATACGTGAGTGCACTGGCTTCACTTTCCCGCAACACGCCTTCTCAGCCTTGCTCAATGGGACGGCGGTCGTGCGCGCGCTTAGCTAGAAACCTTGGAAGAAAATGGAACGCGCCCAACATCTGCAGAACGCCTGTCTCAAGGTCTCGTGTATTGTCTAGGCCTGTTTGCCTCGATCATTGCCCTCTCCTGCGTCCTGGCACAGTGCTGGTGCGTCACACAGGGAAAATTGGTCGGTCGTTTGAGAGTCCAGATCACCGCACTTCTGTACGCTACAGCCTTGAAGAGGAGGGATGTAAGCGCCGCTTCCACTCCAAGCGCTTCCAAGTCTCCCGAGGCCAAGGAAGCTGACAAATCGGAAGAGTCTACAGCGAATGCGGCAGCGAGCACATCGACAGGAGCTTTCTCTTCGAAAGGCCAAGTGCTCACTTTGGCTACCGTCGACTCGGCCAAAGTGGGACAAATGCCCTTCAACTTCCTCCTGGTCATCGTATCGCCCGCCGAACTTCTGGTGGGAGGCTCATTCGCGATTCAGCTTCTAGGCTGGGCTGCAGTCGTAGGCTTCGGTGTCTCGTTGGCTGCGCAGCCACTGCTGATGCTCGTTGGGAAGATCATGGTTCGCGCCACTACCGGTCTTCAAGCGGCCAAAGACGATCGCAACGGACTGGTCAACGAAGCTATAAAAGCCATTCGTATGCTGAAACTCAATGCGTGGGAAGGCCTGCTGGCTGAGAGGGTCTTGTCCGTGCGACAGAAGGAACTGTTGGAGCAGTGAGTCCAGCGTAGAAGGGTACATCGACCCGTGAATGCTTCGTCCCGTCGTTCATCTCAATTGACTTCTCGTATTCGGCGCCGCGAAGACGAAAGCTTTTTCTGGCTCAGGTCCTCAACTCTTTCATCTTCAACCTCATGCCAACGCTGATTACGGTCGTGGCCTATGGCTACTATACGCTGCTTCAGGGCAACGTTCTCACTCCTTCAGTAGGCTTCACCGCTTCTGCAGTACTGGCAGAGCTTCGCTGGAGTTTCGTGTGAGTGCCACTTCATGGCTTGTGATGCGCATTTCTGACTTCTAACTCGTGACGTGCCTCATGACGCATTTTCAGCAACATTCCCACCGGAATCAATGGCCTGTTCCAGAGTCTCGTGTCGCTCAAGCGGATCGCGCAGTACCTGCTGAAGGACGAAGACGACTTGGTGCCGCTTCCACCTGGCGAACCAGGTCTCGTAGCTTTCCAAAATGCTTCGGTAGCTTGGCCTGGCCCGACCACTTCTTCACCTGAGATTGGCTCGACCGAAGATCAGGCCGCTGCGAGGGCAGGCTCAAACATCAGCAAAGCTTTCAAGCTTAGGAACCTTACCGTCGAATTCCAGCGGAACGGCCTCAATTTGATATGTGGAAGAGTAGGCGCAGGTAAGTGCAAGGACCATGTTTGTATACTCGCAGCGCTGGTTCTGACCACCTTTTTCGATCATGCTGCCCACGACCACAGGCAAGACGCTGGCGCTACTGAGTTTGCTCGGTGAATGCGACGTACAGAGTGGAAGAGTGATTTGTCCTTCCACCAAGAGCGATGCCATTCCTATCGACCACACTAGCGGACCACCAATTGCCAGCAAAGACTGGCTGTCGCAGGAACAAGCGGCTGTGAGTGCCTGGAGAGACGTCGCCATGGTGTATATCTTTTTATTGAAGACAGCATAGACTGAATCAACGGCTACGGGCTTGCCATATAGTACGTCCCCCAATCAAGCTTCCTGATCAACGCAACAATCAAAGACAACATTCTGTTTGGCTTGCGGTACGTCGAGCAGCGCTACGAGGATACTATTCGAGCTTGTGGTCTCCTTCCG
Source organism: Ceraceosorus guamensis (assembly GCF_003144195.1). Taxonomy (NCBI): domain Eukaryota; kingdom Fungi; phylum Basidiomycota; class Exobasidiomycetes; order Ceraceosorales; family Ceraceosoraceae; genus Ceraceosorus; species Ceraceosorus guamensis. Next base: position 17,020 of record NW_020290026.1, read on the forward strand.
GATCTTAAAGTGCTCCAGGATGGCGACCAGACCGAAGTCGGTGAGGAGGGAGTAGGGCTTTCGGGAGGCCAGAAGGTGTGTCCGCGCTGTCGTGATGCTCACTTCACCTTGCAGCTGACTTCCCATGCCGGCTTGGTAGGCTCGAGTCTCTCTTGCTAGAGCAGTGTACTCGAGAGCTCAAGTCCTCTTGCTTGATGACTGCCTAAGCGCCGTGGATGCCGAGACTGCCGCGCACGTCTCTCGGGAACTCTTCCTCGCGCGAGGACAAGCGTCTCAATCGGCCGACGCGCCTCTGCATCTGATGGCTGATCGCACCATAATATTGGTGTCGCACCAGGTCCGGCTTGTTGCTCCGATGGCGGACCAGGTCATGGTCCTCGAGCACGGTCGTATGAAGTTCGGAGGCTCTTCGGAGAAATTCCTGAGATCCGACTTGTATCACGGACTGATCGAGGAGTCTGAAGCTCATGAAGAGCGCAAAGAACACACGTCAGAGGATGTGGCAGATGCGTCATTGCCTTCTGGCAGTGCAGCTCCTTCCGAGGCCCCCACCCCTGCGCAGCAGTCTCCTGTTCTCAAGGGCGCGGACTTTGATGCCAAGAAGTCAAAAGAACCAGAGCAAGAGGATGCTCCGGTAAGGAGCCCAGCCGCTGATGAATTGCGACGTGAACAACCTGCCAAGTCTGCCGGAGTCAAAGAAGAAGCTAGAGCGGTCGGCGCTGTCAGGTGGTCCATCTATCGGCGATATCTGGATGCTGCAGGCGGCAACACCGTGGCCCTTGGCATTCTGGCCGTGTATGTCGTTGCGGGCTTCTACACAATCATCGTTGGAGTGAGTGGCCGGGCTGCGTGCAAGAAAGAGTCGACGCTGACGTCATGCACACGAATGATGGCGACCAGAAATGGCTGCAATTTTGGACGCAAGACTCCATCCAGCCTATCCGTGCACATAGCGACCGCTGGTGGCTCTGGACTTGGACCGTCCTACATGGAGTTCAAATGTTCTTGTGGACTCTGCGCGGAGTTCTGTATCTTGCGTCGCTGCGCGCTTCGAAGGTGCTTTTCCAAGCTTTGTTGACGGCTGTTCTTGGTGCGCCACTGAGGTTCCATGAGGTGAGTTGAAGCAGGTGCCGCCTCTTGAGTGCGCTGCAAACACGAATGCTGAGGGATTTGCGCTTCTGCGGCTTCAGTCCACCCCGAAGGGAAGAATATTGAACAGATTCGGAGAAGATGTCGCTACGATGGACAACGACCTTTCCATGGTCGTGACGCAGTCACTGGAGGCAGGCCTGGCCGTCGTCATAGCCTTCATCGGCTCTATCATCGGCGGCGGCGCGGCGCCCCTTCTCGTACTGACCCTTATTTTGTCACCGTGAGAGCGTACCGAGAAGTGTTGCTGAGCCTGCATCCATCGCTGACCTGATTTCTCTCTCCATGTAAAGGCTGTTTGTGCTCACTGGAGTCGCCTACTCTACCGCGGCTCGCGACGTACGTCGACTTGCATCGACCTCTACTTCACCTCTAGTCACGACTTTTGCAGATCTGATCTCAGGAGCTGCGGTCATTCGCTCATTTGGCGCTTGCGCTAGCGGCTACGCTACGATGCTCATGCGCGCAGAGGAGCTGGTGCGCTTCAACGTGTGGGCGCCAGACCTCCAGAGATGGGTCGGACAGGTCTTCTCCATCCTCAGTGCTACCCTACTTCTTATTGGAGCGCTAGCCACGTTGATCAATCCTCGAGTCTCGGCAGCCCAAGCAGGGTTCGCATTTTCTTTCCTCATCAACGTCCCGGAACGCCTGATTCATGTCGTCTTCCTCTACGCGAACCTCGAGCAGCGGTTGGTAGCTGTGGAACGCGTCGTCGAGTGGGCCGACTTGCCGAAAGAAGCCCCTGCCGTCATCAAAGACTTCCGGCCACCTTCGGACTGGCCCGCTCACGGTAACGTGAGCGTGAGGAACCTCGGAGCACGGTACACATCGGATCTCCCATTCGTCTTGAAAGGCCTGAGCTTCGACATTCCCGCAGGCACCAAACTCGGGGTCGTTGGCAGCACTGGCTCAGGCAAATCTACTTTGGCAGCATGCTTCTTCAGACTCATCGAGGCGTCCGAGGGATCGATCCTGATCGACGGTCTTGATATCGGTCGGATGGGCCTCAAAGATCTGCGCAGTAGATTGCTTATCGTTCCTCAAGATCCAGACATTCTGTCGGGCCCTCTTCGCAATACCATCGACCCCAATGGACAGTACGACGATGAAGCTTTGCTCGCCGCACTGCGCACTGTCCGCCTTGTTGGAGTTCCTCAAAGGCGCAGCAGGAGCGCAAGTGTGGCCGGTGACAGCTCCGCATTCGCGCTGGGCGATCAGATCGGCCACGACTTCAGCAATCTGGATAGCCCAATCAGCGAGAACGGTTCGAACTTGTCGTCAGGCCAGAGACAGCTGCTTTGCCTGGCTCGTGCAGTGCTCTGGAGATCAAAATTGATACTGTTCGATGAAGCTACATCATCGATAGATGAGGAGACCGACACTGCCCTGCAAGATAGCATCCGGACTGCCTTCAAGGACTCCACGACTATCACCATTGCGCATCGTCTGCGCACCGTGATCCGCCAAGATCTCTTGCTTGTACTGGACAAAGGCAAAGTCGACGAGCTCGACACACCTTATGCTTTGCTCCAGAATCGCGACAGCCGCTTTTACCGGTGAGTCTTCGCACAGCGATCCAATTCCTCCATACAGCAGCGCTGAACTCAGTTTCTCTTTCCCTCCTCGCCCAGCCTTTGTCGTGCCGCTGGCCGCGCAGAGTTCAATTTGCTTCTACAAATGGCCGAGGAGGCGCATCTGGCACGAGAGGAGAACGCGGCAACGTGAAGAGCATTCATCGAAATTCAGGAAAATCATTCTTGGTGTGCACAATCGAGGGCAAGACCCTCAGCATCGCATTTGAAAGCTTGATCAATGGCAAGACAGCGCTAGATGCATCTTCTGCAGGGCACCTAAGCTTGAACTAGTCTACTGTGCAAGGGATATCTGCCGCGCGAAGAGCGGCTCGACCTTCCTCGGTCCAGAATTGTTCAGTTCTCAGCGCGTATTCGTGATGTAGCCTGAGGTCTTTTGCTTCGTGTTCCTCGGCTTCAGTTTTCAATGCTTCTGATGACAATGCCGAGTCGTCGCGATGTGTCTGATGCTGTGACTCGACGCTCTGGATCTTTGACACCAATTCATCGGTTGTGCCTGGTTGCTTCATGCCTCCGAAGGCGCCCAACGCGCCTGATCGTATCCAAGCCGACACGTTGCGCTGCCACCTGGCATGTGCCAGGACACCAATGAGTTGGAGCAAGACATCGTCCAGGTCTTCTTCTGCACTCGATTCGGTATGGGGGTTGGATCCGCGATCGAAAGACGACGTGGTCCCTGACTCTGATGTCAACGTAGGTGTAGTCAATCCTGCCAAAGACCCGCGCTTTTGATCCGCACTCGGCTGCTCGTCATCTTCCACCGTAGAATGCGTCGCTGCTTCTGAGTCGACCGAACTAGAGGTCGCGCGTGACATGTCCAGAATATCCTCGTCCTCCATCGGCCCGATCATGGCGTCATCTCCGGTACTCTTCCCGGACCGCTTTGCCATTCTCCACTGTCTCGCCTTCTTAGCCCTAGCAGCATCGAATTCGGGAATGAGCAAATGGTTGAAAGGCTGCAAGCGGGCCTTGTCTGGTGAGTCGTCGAGCAACAGCGTGTTGTGGGATCCATATCCTCTCCCAGGAACCCATTCATCTTGCCCAGACTGGACGTCGAGGCGGGTCTTTGGGACCTTGACGAAGGCTTGAGCTCCGAGCGCCGCTTCTAATGCAGCCTGAGGATCCTTCGCGCCACGGCTATGGCTCAAAGACAAGCTTTGCGGAGTATTGCGCATCTCCTGCCCCCCGTCATTCTCTTCGGTACCTGTATTGACGTCCTGACCATCCATTTCAAATCTTCTGTCTGCCTGCACCCTCCTCTCGCCTTCATGTTGGCGCCTGAGCTCCCCCTTCTTCCCGGCTCGATCTACGTTCAGCGCTGCCCAGACCACCTCCAAGTCTTTGGTGCTGGCAGCTTTCTTGGCTCTGAAGATTTTTGGCACCAGGGTATCCCTCGCCCACACCCTCAGCAATTCAGCTGCCTGTTCAGGTGTGAATATAGCGCGCGTCATCGCCACTACATTTTGAGGTTGGGCTGAGGACCACAGGAAAAGACGGACTCGAGCACGGCTTGATCCGACCGGCTCCTCAGGATGTGAGCGCCAGATAGAGTCGGTGAAGGCAGAATCCGAATCGTGGCCTCCTTGCAACAACGGCGACGCAGATCGTTTCCAGAAGCGGGTCCCAACAGGCCACTTTGAGTTGAGTGAGAGATCGTCCACAGCCTCTCCGAGACCCTCGGCCCCTTCCTCTTCTTGATCTCCGTCCCTCTGGGTGTCCCACTCTTCCCATAGGCGAAGCCTTTCCTCTCGTGAAACGTTTGTGACCGGAAGTCCCAACGCCCAAATGAGGAACACGTTGAGGTAAGGCCTCCTGGTTGGGTTCGAGCTGCTGGCAAAGGAAGAACCACCTCTGAAGACTAGCGTGCCGTTCAAGTCCAAAAGCAGCAACGGCAGCGGCCGAGGTGGACGCAAAAGCGATGGAGGGTACGGCTGAGGCTCAGAGTTTGCTGATTCGAAGTACGAGTCACGTGGGCCTGGCCGAAGAGGTAAAGGCTTCAATGGCGTGTAAGGAGACCGTCGAGATGGCGAGCTCGACCCTGGCGAATGGCCACGAGATGTCGTGTAGTGCCTGTAAGATGAAGGCGAGGATGAGATGAGTGACATGTCCGAGCTTGCGTGACCCAGCAGATGAGCAGGCATGGCGCTCGTCGGGCGTCTGTTAAGCTCGTGTTCGTGAGTTCCGGAGCTCTGACCAGCTTGCGCCGCAAGAAATCCGGCTTGGTACCCCGCCTGATAGCCCTGCCTGTACACTTGATCGTGGTAAGACTCCGCCCAGCTTTGCTGATGATCGGGCTGACCCAGCGGGGCGGCGGGATGCAGTGCTGCTTGTCCGGTATGGACAGCCTGCGGCGAAGCAAGAGACTGCGCCCATGGAGCCGCTTGTGGACCTGTTTCGCCGTAGTTGCCGTGCTGCCACGCGCTATCCTGACTCGATTGATGGATACGGTACTCTTGTGGCTGATGCTGCTGCTGCTGGGTCGACTGGTGGTGTTGCGGCAACCTTACTTGAGGCTGCGTGTACTGCTGATAGTCGTACCTCCGAGACGCAGCAGAGTTACCATGTGCTTGCTGCTGACTCTGCCACGTCTGAGTCGACTCCGCTACTTGCCCGCCTGTGGCTTGTCCACCTTGGTACTGCTCGGTGTAGTGCTGCTGCTCTTGTTGATCTCCGCTCTGTGTATATGCTGGGTAGTAAGAGGCATGCGCACCAGCTCCTCCGGCTTGTGGCCACGCCGCCATTTGGCTATACCTCCTTCGCTCACGTAAATCGAAAAAGGGAGCTGCAGTGCTGATGAGGTAGATGCCCTTGTCCACGTACTTGCCAGCGTTGCCTACAGCAGAAGCACTTGAATCGGGCCCGTACTTTCGCGATTCGTTGGGACTGACGCTAGAGAGTGTCTCGTCCGGAGTGATATGTACTCTCGGTGGTGATAGCGGTACTGTCCTGTGTCGAGGCCGAATCGCAAGCTCGATGCCCTGCTGTCTGAGACGGCCTTCGATAAAGGGCTGGAGGTGTGTGCGAGCGCGGAGCATTCGCGTGCGGCTTGGCAAATGGCGCGCAGCACGTTGATGATGCAGGAGCTTGCAGCGGATGACTCGAAAGCTGATCGAGTCAGGGCAAAGAAATGCAGCGTCGAGAATCACTAATGGCTGCCAATCGATATCGCTGCGTCAGGCTGATAGGACGTCTCAAGCGAGCAACATCAGCTGTTCCTGCTGCATGCCGCCTGATCTCTGGGCAATGTCCGGTCGCCGGTCTGTGAAGGTATGGGTGCCCAAGCGCTGCCGATTCGTGGAATCGACGAAAGATGGAGCTGACGGGTGAGATGAGCTAGGCGATGTATGCGCAGCGCACCAAGCTCAACTTTCTTTGGGCTAAGAAGTGCGTATGACCCAGCAGCTGCGACACGACCGCCCATCCGACTCAAACTCAAGACTTTGCGTTCGCCTTCCCCATCGTGCAATCACGATGAATATCACGCTTGCCCTTGTAGTGATTATAGTCACGAGCCTGTTGATTTTGGTTTCTTGTTCTTCTCGTTGCGCGCGTTCCTGATCGCCGCCATTGATGCTCACGTGACCTGTAGACTTGACGTGTCTTTGAGGATCATTCGCAACAATCTTGAATTTTGAATCACGAATTCTTGATTCTATCAATTCGTGATTCGTGATTGATGACTCTGACTGCAAGTTCACCTTATTGCCTCAACAGATCGGTTTGTGATTGAATATTCACCATTGACAGGTTGTATTTGCGAAGACAACACAATCACGAATTTGTTTGGCCATCGCGGCCCGTGCGCCGCCGCGGTCGGATCCTCCATCACGCCCTCATCGCGTCTCGTCGTGCAGGATCAATCAAGAATCTCAGACATCATCGCGTAAATAAGCGCGTTCCACAGGCTCGCCCGTGCTGATCGGCACCACAGCAGCCTTCTTCGTGCCTGGATGTTTCGATTACCAGTCAAGATCCGTCAGTCATGGATGCACTCAACAGCGACTCAAAAGACTACTGTGACTGTAGCAGCGATGCTCAGCCGGACAAAGCCCTGCCTTGTGCTCGTGCTCGCTCTCGCTCGAGACTGCCTTGGCAACCACAGCTACGTGTGAGCGCGATGGATCGCGGCCCGCTCAGACGACCTGCAACGAATGGACGGAGAAGAGAATCTACGCCCAACTCTAGCCTCTATCTCGAGACACAGATCCAGCTTATCAAGTGGCTGCACTTCGCAAGTCAGCCTCGACTTTTCTGTCAGCGCTCTGTCCAAGGCAAGCTTGACAGCGCTCATGGCGGTAGCGCCCGATACCGACCTTCAAACCCGAGAAGGAGGAGTCGCCTTCACTTTATCAGCCCGCACAGGCCTACCGTGACTCTCGCCGCGAATCTGGAGGTGGCGGGCTTGGAAATTTGTGGGAACCGGCAATGTCTTGGGCGCCTTCGCACGAGGTCATTTCCCTCATGGCCATCGAACCTCAAGTTCAACCTCCTCCCCTCAACACAGCATCCACACCCTCACCTTTCAATCCTACGGCCTCTGTGTCAGTCGACACGACCAACACAGGCTCGCGATTACATTTCTGCCTAGCTTCGCCTTCCGAGGCGACCTTGCGCAACTTATCGGAACAGGGTGCGCCCGGAGGTGGCAGCCTGATGGGGACTAGCGTAGAGAATGCTCTGGTCTTGTCAGACGATGACGAAGAGGTGAGCGCAGTGTAGAGAGTGATCCATGCTCTAGGTGAGCTCGACACTCACGGGGCCCGATTTGTTAGGACAACGTGCCTGCTGCGAGAGCCGCGCCGTCCCTGCCCAGCACGCCTTCGCACAATCCCTTCGCAGTTGCCAGAGCTCAAGCGGCCGCTGCCATCGCGGCCGCACAAGCATCGCCTTCCCGTACCTGCACGAACGCAACCGCCTCAGCTATTCTCGATAGTGCGACGTCAGATCACCGGACTTTAACACCTCCGACGACAGATGCGTGCAATTCTGTGAGGGCCTCAGGCACTCCATCCGATGCTCGTGCCTGGCGGCAGTCTCCACAGTCACGTCATCAAGGCAGCTTCGATGATGTCCACGCCCGACCTCCTGCTATCGCGGAGGAGCGCAATGAGACTTTGCAGCAACGCATACAAGCGATGGAGGACGAACTGAAGGCCTTGCGCGGTCAATTAGAAGAAAGGTCGAGTCAGCAGAACACCCAAGTGAGGAACTTGCACCATACCATCAATGACCTTGGGAGCTCGTATCGCAAGTCAGCTGCTGCTGAAGAGGAAACTTCCCAGAAGGTGGAGAGAGCTTTCAAGAAGCTCGCATCTCTGCAGGGTCAACTGACAAGGTTAGACAAAGCAGTTACAAAATCTCACAACGAGCTGATGTCGCAGATCAATAGCACACAAGGCAAGCTACAGGAGTGGCAAGCATCAATTCAAGCCAAAGCCGCAAGCAGGCTATCTGAAATGGCTCGTCGACAATCCAATTTTGAGCGCAAGTTTTCTGAGCTAGCTGAACAAGACGCCGAGCTTGCTGCTCAAATTGCGGAGGCCGCCCCTCGCTCGCTACAAAGCGAAGGCGCCGCGGCAATTGCCAGCCGCTCAGTCGGTGGCAGACCCAGCAATCTGTGCTGTCCCAGATGGGTCTCTCCAGGTGCACTGACCGCTCAGTCGAGGAGGTGGAGGGCAAGACAGTGGGGTTCGCTTGTCGATCATCTCCTCGAGAAGCACAACAGTCCAAACGACGGTAGAGCTGTGGACTTTTGCCTTCAGACGATTGAGCGCCTCAATTTTCACGCGAGTAGCGGCGATACGTTCAGGATCTGGCTCGACAAGGGCTGTCACTATGTTGGTTGCGAGCTGTGGTGCGACCGGGACGGCGTCATCAGCATCAAGCTTCGTAATCCGGATCTACCATGGCTTGAAGAGAGACTTCCTCGCGGCCGAGAAGTGATGAGCTGGCTTGATACCTGCGGTTGGAAGGCTAGCGACGACGGCCTACAATGGAATCAAAATGACGCACTCACAGACCGCGGCCGTGAGGGAGGCGATGGATCGAGCACGTCCGTCAGTCTACTCAGCGCTACGAGCAGTCACCAATCCGAGGCCGAGGGACGGCAACTGACCAGCTCGTCGACAGGCCTACCTAGACGTAAGCGACGCAGAACCCACCCCAAACTCTTGGGGTCTGAGGTGGTCAGCGGAGATGCGGAGGCTGGCAGTGCTGCTATGCGCATGCTTGACAATCGTTCTGCTTCGGCGCTGGAAGCATCGAGCAACATGGAGATTAGCTCGGGCAACCGTGCTCAAGACAGCAACGAGTCAAGTGGTCTGTCAGATGTGCCTACTCCGCGATCCTCGCCAGTGCCAACGCGCAATAGCGATCTCTCGAACCCGTCGCATCTGCCACCGCAGACCGATCCGGCCTCATACCGAGCTCTGTATCCTCTAGTAGACATCTTGCGGGAAGTACAGCGACCAGGAGGTGTCTTTGAGCGTGGCTATGGGTCAGGCACATTGGCCAAGGAGCTTAGAGCAAGGATGGGACTGGTGTATGGGCAAGTAATGAAAGCATCAACAACCCATTACTCTCGCTTGAAAGACTGGATCAAGACAATCAACTCGAGGGTAAAGGTGGAATGGGTCAAGGAGACTTCGCAGGTTCGCCTTGAAGATTTAAATAGCCCCTTCTTTTCAGAAAAGGAGAACGATGCATACTTTGACTACGTGGAAAGTCTTCCTCTTTGGGCGCGACAAACTCGCCCATTGTCGCGACGCCAGGAACGAAGGATTGCGGCGGCGGCGCAGTTGTCAGGGAGAACAGAAGGCAGCTGACAGGCTCCTGTCTGGCTTTGTTACCTCGCCAATGCCTGTAATCTTAGACTCAAATACCATGTTCGTTTGCGTTTCGCGGATATGAGATCCAGACATGACCACAACACGCGGTCCTTGAGCTGACGCTTGCCTATGCTCGCAAGCATCTCGCTGCTTGCTCTTGAGCGTGTGTACCTAAACCGAACACCGTTCTAGACTCTGCGCATGTCACCTCCTCATCGCCTTCTGGCCACACTGCAGCAGTCGTGGCACGGGCGGCCCGAGCGCATTAAGGCGTGCGACCACAACGTCTTATATAGTCGTGTTGAGCTAGGCAATTCTGCAGACTCCCACAGCGCGACCGGCTGATTTTTTCATTTCCTTTCGCAAAGTTGGAGACAGCGATCTACTGCTCGTCATTCAGATTCGTGCCTCAGCGTGTTCGCACGCCGTGTGACAGCGCGCGCCGTGTAGGTGTTGCGTACCGCGTACAGTACCGCGTACCGCGGCATGCTGCTGGTGCGGTGGGCGCAGGACCGCAAAGGTGCAACCGCGGGGGCGGCCACAGTAAGGCTCCCACTCGTAAGATGACCTCCACGATTTGTAGTTCTCGTGATCCTGATTCACCATTCAGATCTTACTGGTCAGCTCCCTGAGCCAACGCCCACGAATGTTGCATGCCGGACGGACGATTGCCAGCATCATCTGCATCGGAAGCTCATCTTGCAGCCGACAACATGAGCTTTGGAGGCTCCTTGCTCATTGCGCGAATGGAGGAGATGGGCCTTCATGAGACGTGACTTGAGCCAGCCTTTTGTGGAGCTTTGGGTGGGCGAAGGCTCGCCTAGGAATCATCCTTGCAAGCCTATGCTTTCTGAGTGAAAGCATCTACATCAGCCACAAAATGTCGCGACCTCCCTCTCTTCCTTTCTCCCGCCCACCCGCACTTCGCTCATCTCCTAACCTCTGGGCGAGCCAGCACGTTAATGCTCCTGCGATATCCCAGCCAAGAGCGCCTGCGCCTGCTGCTTCTGCCACAGCTGGTGAGCTTGTAGCAGCCGGTACCAAGGCTTCACAAACCACACAACGTGGGGGACACAGCTTCGAGCAGCCTCTTGTCCTTTCATCCGACGGACACGAAGCCGAGCAGCAACCGCCATTCGCAGGGCATAATCGTTCAAATGCCGCAGGTCCGAGCCTCAGTCCCTCTAGCGAGAACGTCTCACGACATACCAATGCGCCGTTCTTGGTCAGCGGAACGAATGTTGGACTACTCCAGCCTCCAGGTGGGACGGGCCGAGGACTATCCGCGACCTCCGCACAGCCGAGTTCCGCAGGGCCGTACGCACACAGACCCTGTCTTAATGGCAATGGAGCACCCGAGCACCGGACGAGCGGGCAACAGAGCTGGCCGCCAGGGATTCCGCTGCGACCAGACATCGGACCCAGAGGGCATGGGCTCTCGGCACACTCGCCCTCGGATGGCGTGCCGCGAGCCAATGAAGGACTGTATGGAGGGCCCTACAGGTCCTCCTTGCGCGAGCAGTCTGGGCCCAACGCAGGTCCGGTGAGTGCAGGTATGGACGCAAGTCGAACACTTGAGCGGCCAAAGCTGAGAACGTTTGCCGGCCGATTCCTCTGTTAGCAGGAGGAACGACTGTCCAGGGACCCCATGTCACTTGACTTGAGAGCGATCATCGCAGAGCGTGAGAGCCTTGCTGAACATCTCGAGTCTTATGGCCAGGAGCTGGAAGCGCAGCGCACAAAGGCAGAGGCCCTTCAGAGAGAACTCGCTATCGAGACCGAGCAGCGGAACCTACTCGAGGAGCGGCTTGGCAAGATGGAGTCGGTAGCACTGGCGTTGCAGGCAGCAGTGAGAGTACTCGAGACGGGCAAGAGACACATGGAGGCAGACCTTCACAGGCTGAATGAAGAGCAGCTGGTTCTGACGGCAAGGATGGGCGAACTTCACGAGCGCTGTGTCGGTGCTGAGGCAGCGCTTGCGAGGGCCCGGAGTCAGATTGCAAACTCAGCAGAGAGCTTGGCACCTGTACCCACGAACCAGGGTAATCACGCAAGACTTGATCGTTCCGACGAGTATGCTTTTAGCACAGCGCTCAAACGCAAATTGACTCAGCTCGCGGAAGATCGCCAGCGCTGCGCGCCTGCATTCAACGGGCATTCCACAGGAAGCTGGGACGTCGAATCAGCCGACGAAAGCACCGTCGATCCCACGAGTCCTGAAGAGGAGCGGGCGCTCGAGCCACAACAACCGCCATCAAAGAAAGCTCGTGCTTCAAGTGCCCTCGGTCAGCTGGCCGAGACTGTCAAGAAAAGCAACTCGAACGAAGATTCATCGGCAGCGCAGCTCGGAAAGACGACAGATACTCAGAGTGTACGCACTGTCGAACGTGATGCGGCGATGTCGTCATCTACGCACTCGACTGCCGAAGTAATCAAAACCCCCTCGTTGACTGCCGCGGTCCAACGTGCACAATCTGTACAGGAAATCACCGAGGAGGTGTCCGGCTCTTCAGCCCTCTCGAGTCCACCCGGAACGCCAGCGACATTGATGACTGCGGCACCCTCCTCCTTGTATGAGGCATCAGAGGCTGCGCCGAGCCCCTCAGAGCAAGCAACTTTCGTCTCTGAGCTTTCCATACCATCGGATGCCTCCACTGCCTCCTACTCTCCAAGCCAGTCCGGTGCAATGTCCGAAAGCTCGACTGTAGCGTCATCACGACCAGCTGGTCATGTCAGCGCACCGCGGCTGACTTCGTCGCGATCCCCGCGAAAATCCACAGCTCTCTCTCCACGCCGCATCGCTCTCATGTCTGAAGCTCGGGATAGGACACATAGCGGGTCAAGCACAGCGCAAGCTTCTTCTTCTGCGAGCAGAGAGTCAGCTGCAGTCTTGACTGCGCAGTCGCCTACAACCCCTTTCGAAATTATCTCGCCAGATTGGCTACAATGGCCAACACAGTGGGACAGGGGCGACTTTGCAGATCGGCCACGGAATGTCTACGGCAGCCAGAAGTACTTGCAGCTTGTCGAGTTTTTGAGACGCAAGACCTCCGAACGCTCAAAGCGGGCTAATACTCTATCAGCTGTGGAGAGCAAAGAGCTGCATAGACCTCATCGGCAAGATTTTAAAGCTTGGCTGCGTGGAGCTGTTGATTTTGTCGCGTTTCAAGTGTGGGAAGACGATGACGACGTGTTGCGCATTCAACTCCTTAATCCCAGTATGCCGTGGCGCAAATTTCGGAATCTCAACGGAAACAAGCTGTTGAAATGGATTGCAAAACGTGAAGCCGAGGCTCGACAAGCCGAGGCCACCGAAACAGACGGGTCAACGGGTCGTGGCGGAGGCATTGACACCCCAAGCCCATCGGAAGCCTCCATCGCGCAACTTCCAGCCGCGGAGGGCGAAGACGGCACTGAGGTAATTTCTGGGGACAAGCCCCCTTTGGGGCGAATCATGATCAAGTTACGGTTGTCACGAAAAACCTCGTCAGCCTCACAATCCCAGGCAAATTCTAGCGCCCCTAATAATGGCGACAGCATCACGCCTACCGCAGTGCCTGCTATATCAGCCAACGAGAGCATTGCGAGGGTTCCATCCGAGCCTCTCCACAACGCGACGACACAGCCAGTCATCACACCTGAGCCCGTTGAAGGTCGCACGGTAGCATCGCCAGCCGAGCAATCTATCCCAGGATCGCAAATTCAGGCCGATTCTCAGCACACATCGGATATGGACATCGATGTCGAAGAGCGTCTAGAAAACGACAACCGATCCTCGCCAATGCCAGAAGCCGTGGCTGTGCGCACTGCGGCTGCTGAGCATCCAGTAGAGCAAGGCGAACCGGCCCAAGTGGCGCAAACGGAGTCCAGACCGTTAAGCTTCGGTGATCTGACGGCTGATGTCGATCCTCATTCCATCAGAGCTCTGTATCCTCTCGCAGACATCGTGAGAGAAGCACAGTATGCTCACGAAGGACCAGCCCTTTTCCCTGGCGTTGGCATCGACGGTCTTCGCAAGGAGCTGCAACAAAGAATGGGCCCCATCTTTTCGGTGTGTGGTTTGCAGGTGCAGGACTTTCAGAGATGGTTTCAGCGGGTGGCATCCCAGCATTTGCTCTTGGAATGGTTGGATCCTGTCCCAAACTCTGACAATGAAGCCTCTGTGAGATTGACAGACAAGGAAGAGCCCTTTCGCATCGAAGCCGAGAATGATGCGTACTTCGAATACATACATGCCTGGCATGATGCTGAAGGTGAACCTGGCACAGCTTCCGCCTCTAACACCTGAAACATCCGCGTGTCGCCTCTGCTACGACCAAGAAGCCCTCGTCTCATCGGCCTCAGTTTCGGTCAAGTGTCTTGTTGCGCCGCCAGATCTTCAAACAGCCCCCCGCAGAGGCTGGCTATTCCCTTCACCTGCCTCGGCCCGTGTTGCATACTCACATAGTCCTCGTCTGTTGGCGTCACGCGCTAATCTCCTTCCCCACTCACTGTACGACCATCGCGCAACATGTCATAACGCTCTCCTTGCATCTCGATTAATGTCAATACGCCGAGGCACTCGTCTGCGTCGTCCGAGCGACTTGCATTCACTCAATCTTGAATCAGTTTGACTGATTCAAGATTGACTGAGTAAGGTGTGGTCACGGTAGCGAAGAAGGGGTAAGTGTCACGTGCATGCGTCGAGACGGGCCTCGAAACGGCAAAAGCCGGGAGCGCCGCGAACGTAGGGAGCTCGGATGCTTTTGAAGGATGTGCATGGCGAAGAAGAAGGTTTGCTCGCGGAGCGTAAGACCGGAACACGGGTCGCTCTCGCCAGCAGCATCGGATTGGGCCTCCGAGGCGTCTTCATGGCCTCTGTGGCCAACACACCGCAGATGGAAGCGGGGTGGGATCGACGCCTCCGTGAAGGAGCACACCTCCATTACGTTTCCGGCGTGCGTGAAAGCATTCAGGATCGACGATCTGCTCGTCCTTCGCCTTGATCATCCGCGCCATCAGCCTGCTCATAGCAAATCCCCAAAGCTGCTCGACAACTCTTCTGCAAATGCTTGGCACCGCCGAGAAGCTCGATGACCTTCAAGCTTCTGCTGTAGAAAGCCGTCGCAGGCGGAGCAGTACCGACCGCAAGGGCAGATTCCTCTTTCAGCACGTCGCTTGCGCAGCCTGACCTGTGGTTCCGCCAAGAACGGGCAGATTTGATTCAACGTCTTTCGACGTAGCTGACACTTGGCATCGGTACGCTGGATGGGAGCTTCACAACCCTGAATCGCAAGCCCAGGCATGCTAATTCCGGTTCAAATAAGACGTTCTCACGGGCATCGATCAGCGCCATCCTCCGTGTAGAGAGTTGATGCACAGTCTCTGGGTAAGTTTGATTTTGATTTTGATTTTTGTTTTCTTGTATGCGAAGGCGGCTGGCTTGCCCGACTCGTCCTGCAATTAATGGATGTAAGCACCAGCTGCGCTGCCTGCTCGGAGAAGCAAATCTCGGTTGCGGGGAAACTGCAACTGCAGAAAGTAAAACCGCGCTAGCGCGAGCAGGCCGTTGGCCTCATTCGCTCTGAAGCCACCTGTATGGCGGGCCGAAGCTGTCAGTCTGTGATCCAGGTCGGACTCCCATCAGGATGATCTGCCGTCAGTCGACTGAGGAGTTCTCTTGAATCCAGGCAACATCCACGGATTCCGTGGAGCTCTGCAGTAATTCGACCCATCCAGGTTTGAGGTGGGTCAGCAGTGCAGCGGAATTCGTGATTCTTAAGAGAGAGGCGCGGCGATCTTCTCATCCACCTGCTGCAGGTGGCCGCTTAGCGCTGGTCAAGCAATTTGAAAGCGCTTGAGGGGGCCGCAAGCTTGGGCGTATTTCGGTCTTGTGTCAGGCAGAGACGGAGCTGGCCGATGCTCGTCCAAACGCAAACGACGGCTTGGCAGCAAGAGCAAGGCCAAGAGAGTCTTGCCTGCTTAGCATGCAGTATGCCAGTATATGCACCATTGCAGCTGGACCTGCTTGCTGAGCCATGCGCATATCACCCGCCATCTTTTTCTTTTGGGTCTTCTGATGCCTGCCCTGATCGCCATGCAGCCCCCGCTCTTGCATTTCCACTCATCATCAGACTATGCATGGCTTTCGTGAAAGCCTGCGGGGCTGCAGGCTACCCCGCTGGTCAGACGGCAGCTGGAGCCCAGTCTCTGCATCCCCCCACAGCGAGCCCATGACGCAACGGCGGCAACTGAGCCAAGGAGGCGCTTTTCTCAAGTGATGCATGAAGGAGTATTTAGCGCGCAGTCGTGCTTTGTGTCCGACATGCATATCGCCGGCAATTTGGCACTGTGACTCACACCGGGACTCACGTTGTCTTGCCACTCACGGTTGCGCCGAATCGTTAAGGGACTCTTCCGCTCGACGAGAGGCAAGCCTTGCAAAGAAGTGACTGGAGCGCAGAAGGATGTAGCATGCAGTCACAAGAGTAGAGGAGTAGTCACGAGTAGTAGGAGTAGAAGTGGTAAATACGTGAGTTTGGGTCTGAGGGGCCAAAAGTGAGCGCTCGCCTTCTTTTTGCGGAGATCAAGGGCTTGAGACCGGGATGCATGCTTGATGTCCAGTCTGCAGCATGCATCCATCAGCAAGAAGACGGACAAGCAATCCTCTGCCTGTCTCACTTGTGGCTTAGAAGCCGAGCTGACATTCACAACTGAGGATTGCGGGACGCAGCGTCGTTGGTCCGTCACACTCGACGAACATTCCCCAACTGCGTGTCTTTGGTCCCATCTCTTCGTCAGTCTTCTGTGCTCTCGACACATCTTGTCTTTGACGGTGACCACCATCATTGGGAGTCTCGCTTACATTCTTTTCATACCCTGTTGATTACATCCTTCGATCAATTCCTTCGCATTCGCAACGATCTTGCACACCCTCCAGTCTGGACGTTATCGACAATTTCCTAAATCTCGTTCGCGCGTCTCTCTGAGATGCGCTGAGCGCAGAACTTCGACCCATACTCTCCTTTGATATCCATCCGACCGCGCGCAAGGTGAGTCGTAATTCTCTGCATTGTCACGAGAAGGTCTGCTATCAAAATTGGCGTGATCCACAAGGTTTCCCAAGAGCGAAGAGGTGGATCTGCGGGCATCGGGTAAGCTCCTTGGTGCGCGCCGAGCACGAAATGGATGCGCGCGTCTCTTCAGGGTCGGCTTTGCTACCCTCTGCTTGGGGCGCTCTCCACAGCCGCACGCATGGGCCTGCCAGAGTCTTTGCCAAGCGCCATGATCGCGGGCTATGATCGAGACAGACAGTCAAGGGTGCAGCCGTTCGTGACACTTTGCACCCTCTCGATACTCTTGATCTCCGTGCGACCATCGAGGGCCCACGCGTGCGCGCTTGAGCTGCTTCAAAATTTACGGGGGGCTGCTGCCTCTCCCCGTGGGGCCGTATGCACGTCAGCATCAAAGTGGTTCTCGCTATCGGTGCCACGAACGGACGAGCAGGGCCGGGAGAAGAGCCATATGTCCAAGAAAGGATTAGCTGTGCCTGGCTTATCATCACCGTGTCACCGTGCGGAGGGCCGCCTTGATTTTCGAACTCACGACCGGTTCGGATATCGCAGAGCGGGTGTAGACCACGTCATACCGAGGCCTTCGTGTCGTCGCATCGAGGGCAGACGTTCCAGACAGGCAGACGCAAGACGGAACGGCACGGCACGATTGGGCCCTGCGCATATTCGCAGTCAAAGTCAAAAGTCAAAAGGCTCTCCAGATGAGCTGCAGAGCCATTGCGCATTTTCGCGCTAGGAGAGAGCCTGACACCTGCGTTTGAAAACCGCATCAGCAAGGACATGCATATACTGCACGCGGGGGGCGGCGGGGTGCACATGCGCGGTCGACAAGCCTCGCGACGGCTTGCACACTCACGACTCTTGGTTGTGAATTTGACTGCTCCGAAGCTCGAGACTCGAAGTTTCGTACTCACGACCCGACTCGCAGACCCGAAATCGAAGCAGCTGCGAGTGATGCTGACACTCACATTCCCACACGCATCCTTTCATCCTCCTTCACTCGATTGCTCCTCCGCCCCGAAACGTGCCGTCTGTTTACCGCGCATCTTGCCTATGCGGTAACCATCACCCCTGGTCGCCACTATGGCAGTCTCTACGCGCTACGGCAACGAGCGGTGGAGTCGTTCGCGTTCCTTGATCTCGCCCGAGGGCGCCAACGACACCCAAGACCCATCATCAGTCAGCGCAGGCTACAACTTCCCTCAGTCCCGCATCAGACCTCCCGTTCCGCTCGACGTCACCAACGGCGACCCACCATCGGCAACGCCTCCTGACATGCCTTCAGTCGTATCAAACGTCCTGGCTCGGCGGTCCAGCGGTAGCAGTAGCAGTGGCGGCATTGGCACATTCAAGAACAGTTCTGGCCTCGGGAGCGGAAGCACAAATGCACACCACAATGGGGAAGAGACGAGCTATGAGAGACGCATGCGTCTGAATCAACTTGCGTACTCCCGCCCACCAGACAGCAACGGTGGCACCGTTCGTCGCATCAAACCTCCCTCAGCCTCAGCTTACGACACGTCCAAATCCGCGCCGTCCAATCAGAAGGGTGAGCGATCACGTGAGCCTGTTGCAGGTCGTGAACACTCCAGCAATGGTCACTGGTCACACAGCAATGGCCACTCCGAGGGGGACGGAGACCTCGACATGTTCGGCGGCCGCATATCTTCCAACGGCTACAGGCATGAGGAGGATGATCACCTCGGCCATGAAGCGCAAGATTACGGAACGGACGAGGAGGTTGCTGAGGTTCAGGAATACGACGACGCAGATGAAGACGAGCGTTGGGAACATCACGAAGAGCCCAACGATGACCTCGATTTCGAACGCGACGGCAGCGCAGGTGGCCATACGGGCGGCAGCAGCAGTCAGCACGCAAAGACGCTCGCCGACATTGAAGAAGAGCCAGAAACACCATCTTCTTTACGTGGTCGCGACAGCATCGCCCAAAGAAGAAGCAGCACTCAAATGTCGGGTGCCGCATCGTCGGTCGATGAAACCGATATCTACGGTGGAATCGACGACCACCAGGTGGATCGACCTGAGCCAATCCCGGAGCATCCGCTTGATCGCGAGGCCGATGAAGACGTTCAAAGTGAATCTGGCTGGGAGACTTGGGACGGCAATTCTTCTTCAGCACACGGCGCTTTCGAAGACGACGCCACCGCCGCTGCAGCTCCAGCCAGCGTGAACGCTACGGTGGCGGGCGATCAGACAGATGAAGAAGGGTGGGAGACTGACGAACACGACGGCGAGCGGTCCCAAGCAGCTGTAGCGAAAGCTGTCAAGGATGGCGCCACACTGGCCGCTGCTCGTCGCGTAGCGGCAGCTCGAGCCTTGCATGAGGCTCAGAAGCGTGATCGAGAGGAGAAATCTAAACGCGCACGCCCCGCGCCGCAAAATAACCAAGAGCCTCAGAGAGGTGCTCCAAAAGCCGGCAAGCTGGCGAGTGCTCTCTCTTCCGCCAAAAATGCAGCTGTGAAGGCAGTGCCCGCTCCAATAGCTGCGAAGTTCAACTCAGATGGCGACGTCGCAGCCCTTGCACCACCACCGGCACCTTCTGACGGTGGGTCGTCTTCTCCCGAACTAGGTCTTCCTGGCGCTTTTCACAAGCCGTCCAAGCGACCACCTCCCAATGTTACGGTCGTCTCGCGCCCCTCTGGCATGACCCGTGTTGCCTCGACAGACACGCAAACAACCGTGACCAAGAAAGCAGGTCAACAGTCTCCAAAACCGATCCAGTCTCAGCCAGTGCGCAATGAGGTCCAGCAAGCAGCGCCAACAGGGATCGCGGACCAAGCTGGCCCGGAAGCCGATGGCTACATCGATTTCAGAAGCTATCGAAACAACCAGCGCTTCGCTAATCATGCCGACGTTGCACCTCCCCGAGCAGTCATGATGGCTGGGCCCACCAATGTCGGAGCACAAAGTCTGACAAGCCCCGTAACCCCAGTCTCGCCCACCAGCGCTCAAGAGCCCACATCTAGTCAGAGACCTCAAGCAGCTCATGTGGAGCATGCGAAGCCAATTACCGCCATGACACCTTCAGCAGCCCTCAAAGCGGCCGCAATGGCCGGATGGACGGCTGTCAAGTCCAAGAGCTCAAGCGATGAAGTTGACGGGATCGATGATGTTCAAGAAACGCAAGAAAGCAGTTTGCCGTACACTTCTGAAAGCGAGCGAGCATCAGTCTCGGCTTCTCAGCAGCGAGCTCGGGACCTTGTCCGTAATGCCGCAGCCGCCTCTGCCAAGCGCAGCAGCGTTTCGCTTAAGGACGACGCCAGCGACTCGCACAGCCAAGCCCGGTCTCAGTCAAAGGATAGAGCACGTCGCTCCGGCGACTCTGACTCGCGCAGCCGCCCAGGTCTGCCTCGCCAAGGCTCCAACGGAAGCTCGCAGTCCAAGCTCTCCAACGCTCGCTCCGTCGATGATTTCAAAGGGGCGCGCTCTCGTCAAACCTCTGCTGAAGGCGCCCTTTCCCCTTCGGCTGGCCTTCGCCATGCATTGCGCTCGCCCGAAATTCAGTCGCCGAACAGCGTCGAGCGTCAAGTCCGGGCTCATCCACCTTCTTCATACTTCCCAGCGCCGCAGCGTAAGCAGGCAGCGGAAGCTGCGTCTGACTATGGATCTAGCAAAGATGCTCGCAATAGCAATCGGCTCTCTGTCACAAGTAGCGTACCGCCCCCCGGTCGGCCTCCGCGCAGTCCCTCCCGCGACGCACTGGGCCCTCAGAACCCGGCGTCACCACCACCTCTTCCCAGTTCACCCGTGGCGAGTCCCCATCAGCAGGACCAAGTGGAGAGTCCAGAGTCTCAGTCAGCGGACATACTTGCGCTCTCGCCTAGGGAGCGTCTACGCCGTCTGAATTTGCCAAACGATCTGGACTCTGTGGCGACTCATATCGTGAATGGGCGCACTCGCGGTCCCAGCGAGCCTGGTGTCTCCAGCAGGAGCCTGCACGCGGCAGAGAGCCCTCAGGTCATCGCAGAACGAGAAGCGTCTGGCCAGAGCCCAGCCACGCATGGTATGGCGGGAATGCTGCAATCACCTGAAACTAGCTTGGACCACGGCTCTGGACGCGACAGCGGTGTCTGGCCAAAGGACGACAAGTCGCGTCGACACACATCTGAAGACAGCACTGCACTGGCAAGTAACGTGCGCGTGATTAGGACCGGCCAGAAGCCCTACGAGGAAGATCAAGAAGTCTTGGATGCCGACGCCAGAGAGGAGAGCACCCGCGCGCGTTCTGGCTCGCTGCTCAGCTTCAAGAAGGGCAAATTGTTTGGCGATGGTTTTACGATGTCACTCGGGCGCAAGGCGCACAAAGATCGCGCTAAAGAGCTCGAAAAGGCAGAGCGGAGCGGGCGCGCGAGCGCGAGCGCGAGCCAAGCACCTTCCATCGCCGAGCTTGCTGCTGACCGCCAAAGCATTCGCTCATTCGCGCGTGGCAGCACTTCCAATGACACTCGGTCGCGCACTTCAGCCTTTAGCCCTCCACAACACCCCGCTGGCGTTGACTCCGAGCGCAACAGCCTGCGAAGTACCCGCAAACGCAACAGCCATCGTCGCTATGAGAGCTCTACCTCAGCCATCATGGCATCTGCAGCGTCAGCTCAGGCCAGCTATGTCACGATCACCTCCCCAACGCCACCTCCTGGCGCCTCCCAGCAGCGACGCAAAGCGGGTGGTCGCCATTCGCGTACGAGCTCCACCGCCACCGGTGCTTCTCGCGCTGGTGTGTCAGCAATTGCAGACTCCGTCACAGCGCCAGCGACCCCAGAGCAGACAAGAGAGCCGCGCATGCGTTCCAGCAAATCTGCGCCAAGCATCAATGCTTCGAACGCGGGGCATCAAGCAGAGGGTGACGCCGCCGAGAAAGGATCGCGAAGCAGCTCCAATAGCATCAGCCTTCCATCGCCGACCAGCAAGGTTCTGTCAAGGCTCCCACCCGTCAGCACCGACGAGAACGACTTTGACACATTGCCTCCGGTTGAGAAGTACGTGGCGCTGGCCGGCGTGCTCGCTGAAATGCTCTACCCAGGAGGCAAAGCTCGCGTACAGAAGCTTGCAAATGAGGGCGTTCGTCTACAGCGGGAGCAACGGGCAAGAGAGCTCGAAGTGGAGCGTCTCGAGGAGAAGATTGCATCGACTTTGCCCAGTGGCCTTGAGCGAGACACTGTCCGTGAGCTGCACGTCGCTTTCGCCACACGTACGCCGGCCAAGTTCTCGAAGAAGGACGCCAAAAATAATTCCTTGGACAAAGAGCAGATCGCCGAGCTCGAGGAGAAGCTTTCCCGCCTCGAGATCGACATTTCGCGTCAGCGATCGCGCTTGCGCGATCTTGCCAAGCAGCGACCTCGACTGGCCACGAGACTTGAGGAAGAGCGCAAACGCTTCGAGAAGATGCGACGAGTCGAGAACACACTCCGTCGCTTGAGACCAGAGGTGTTTCTCACGTTAGGCGCGGAAGCCAAGAGCGAGTTCTACCGCAGCGAAGACGGCTTGCAGCTTCATATCGCGGGTGGCGCAGAAGGAGTCACTACCCAGTCCGAGTATCACGGCCAAGGCGGCGATATTTCAGACAGTGGCCATCGCACACCCATGACCACGGGCCCTTCGCCTTTGGAGGTGTATGGCGACGAAGGCGACTACGCTGTTGGTCTGCGAACCTCAGTCAGCTTGCAGCGTGAAGCGATGAGCGTGTTACGCTCCCACGAAAAGCTCTGCTACAGTCAGCTTCTTCTCGCAGAAGCAGCTCTGCGCAATTGCATTGCCGACATCCTCGACTTGGCACTCATCTTGGAGAGCCCGCGCAGCGAGCAGGAAGCTCAAGACGACCGCAGTGTTTCACGACGACTCAGCTTCTCGAGCTCGCGAGCAGAACAACAACGCCGAGCTCTGACGGATGCACAGTCTTCCATGTCGACTGGCGAAGACATCGAGGATGACTTTGAGCGCGTTTGCTTCTTGCGTCAAAAGGTAGAGAGTCGAGCGGCGGAAATAGAACAGCTTGTTCGCGCCGTCTCGAGCTACTACTCCAACGCTGCTAGCGCCAGTGGCCGAGACGACCTGGACGTTGCTCCTCCTCGCGTCCGTGCACCACCGTCGGCTTGGCGAGGCGGCGATGGCGATGCGTCGCCACATGCCAAATCTCGATCGAGAAAGACAAGCAACGACTCAATGTCTCGTAACTTCCTCGATCCCAGCGACGCCGAGAGCGATGCGGAGCGCAAAGGCCGAAGCCGCTCGAACAGCAAGACTCAGAAGGACTCTGGCGATGACACCAAGTCCATCAGCGGCAAGTCAACTGCAAGTCAACGTCGTGTCGCGTTTCAAGCCGGCAAGAAGAACGGCAAGGAGACCGATGCGAATCAGGAAGCCAATGGCAGTGGCTCTGACTCTCGCTTCTCGACTGCGCCCAACTCTCCGTCCGCTGGTGCCGCATCCCTCGCTCCTGGTGGCGGTGGAGACGTACACTTGATGTTCTTGCCGACAGAAACGGTCTTGAGCGCTCTGGCCCTTATTCTTCGGATCATTCCTGCCCTCAGGCTGCTGTCCGTACCTCCAACCACGCCCGAGCAGCTTCGTCGCTCTGCTTTCCGCTGCGGCCAATGGTTGCAGCGCGCCCAGAGCACCCTTCCGCAGCTCGAAGACGCTCGCGAAGCCCTCGATGAGGTCATCGTGCACGCTGAAGAAGCGAGCGAAAAGCTTGCCGAGAACTGCGTCAAGAGAATGCAGGATACGGACGAGCGCAGACGAAGCTTCTGGACAGCGAGCGCGCAAGCTGCTGTTGCTCTCATCATCAATATGCCAGCATCCGATAGTGACTGAACAATATCTACACCACCGCACGGTTTGTCACTTCGCATTCCCTCATCGCGCTCCTTACCTGGGTGAGTACATCCATGAAGCTGTACGCCATGTCCATGCTTCTGACCTATCCGCAAAACGCAATTGCTCTTTCCCTGCTTTGCGCAGCCGTGAAGAGGCTCTTTTGCCTTACCTACGCTCTTTTTCCCCCTCTCTGCACTTACATACCCCCCTTCGTGCGTCATGTTCCCTTCGTCTTCGCTGCTTATACACTTTGAATCGACCTATTGTGCACCCAAAGACACTCGTCGCGTAGAATTTGTCGTAATCAAGGATCAGGGCAAAGCTGCTCGACAAGTCCGTGCCTAGCGACGTTCCAGGCAAATCAACGTGTCCCTAATGACGCGGTTCCTCGTCCGGCGCGCTCCTCATCGCCAAAGGTGAAATGGTCATGGGCATGCCGCACCGGCTCAACTAGAGCAATTCAAGGTGACGCTTTGTTGAAGGTGTCACTGATACGTCCGCAGCTCGCTCGGCGTCCAGGGTTGCGCGCTACCTCGCGGCAGGCGGATGTTGACAATTTTGCAATTCAGCTTGAGCGCATCAGCAGACGCCCTCTGCATTACAATGAGGCGTATAACCCATTTCGAGACTCTTTCCGCAATCACTGGAGCCGCAATGATCATTGCTAGTGATCATTGCTAGATGTGCTCAAGACTTTTGCGTCCTGGACCGCTAATGAGAGGTGTGAAATCGCTATGTTGCTGCGTACGGCCAGACCACCGGCTAGGCATCAAGATGGATCCGCAATGGGATAAGGCATCCCCTTGTGAATCCCAGATGCGGTACGTTTGGGTCGTCGTCAGATGTTGCCGCTGCCTCTCGCCACGCGCGAGTTGGTCCACAAGTATGCTCGCTTCAACTTACAGCCGGATGGGCTATATTGTCGATCGGTCTTGGGATACTAGATTGCCAGTCGACTGTGGCTAGATTTGAATGAGGACGAAAGCTGATCGTTCGCAAAGCCTAATACGGCAAATGCTGGAGCAACAAGTCCAGCGTCCTTCAGCAAGAAGGTTTGCACGTCCCCGAAGTGCGAGTTGGGATTGGGCGACGTGGCGGGTATCGACAGAGAGTTCTCAGCCGTGCCGTCGTTCGCCGAGGCTTCCTCGACTGATCACCCTGCTGCTGCTGGCTTATAGAGCCTCCATCCGTGTACGGTACCTCGAACGGCTTCGTCGCCTGGGTCATCTTTGAACATGGGCTGTGTGAAGTGCTCAAATGGTCAGCACTGGAGGGCAATCCAGTGCTTCAGTCGAATGATGCTGGTGCCGACTCACAGGCATCCTCCACTTTCCCACCTCCTCAGTAGCCCAACCTTGTTCTCTCGCGCTTTCGAAGAATTGCATGTCTTTGAGCGCAAATTGTGGCCTGTGATGGCTGAAGAAGACGAGCGCGCAGGGCAGTCGCGGGCATGTCGAGTATCCAGCGTCTGATAATTCATCCAAGGAAGGTTGCGCGGATGTGCTCCTGTCTTGAGCGTGGCCAGAGTCGGCGGTACCTACGCTTGGGGCAGACGACTCCTCGTCAAGCGTCTCGCTGATCGTCTTGAGAAGCGCGGGATGTGCTTGGTGATTGAACACGAGATCTGACAGCAATAGCAAAGAGAAGCGCTTCGTTCTAGCGCGGGTTTCCGAATCCAGGTGTTGTGTGACGATTGAGGGGTCTGTGCCCCAGACGAAGCCCTGCATGTTGCCGATCGACAAGCGAAAAGAGCACACGATGAGCAGGGGAGCAAACTTCTCAAGCGTCTCGAATCTTGAAAGCATCTCTGATGCGAGCGTCTCCTCACCTGACTAATGCAACCGTGGGGTTTGCAATTATCCTCGAGATTCGCCATCAATTCGTTGTCAGGCCAGTCAGTTGCCACCACCGTCCTTGCACCCCGCTTCTTGCATACGATAGATGGTAGTCCGGCAGCGGCTCCAAGCTCCAGCACGTCTGCGTTCCTCACGAGCGAGTCGGCGTGCGCATTCACGTACCTGGATAGGACGGGAGCAGCGTTCCATAGGTGATGACCCCAAAGCGGATGAGACCCGACAAGATTCAGCTCAATGTCTTCTGATACGGCTGCTGGCATGTGCGGATCTGCTGGAAGTGCGAATTGCGCCGCTGTGGGTGGAGGCGTAGCTGGTCTGAAGTCGGAAGGTTCTGCGAAAAGCGAGAGATCGGTGCTGCCATGGGAAGAGCTCGAGTTTGCTCTGCTCCGAGAGCTTGTAGCAATGGTCCTATGATCCGCCATAATGCCTGCGTACAGACAGCTTGTGGGGCTGCACGTGTGTAGTGATAAGCGTCTGGTACGTATCTTTCTTTGGACTCCACGGGTAAATCTGTGGGCGAAGGAGCGAGGAAGGTGGAGAATGGCCGAGAGCCTGACGCTTGACGTCCCCTTGCTGCAATTTACGTTTGAGCACAGACTGCAAGCGTTGTATGCGAGAACGGATGGGCGATGCGCTGCTGTGATTCAAAGAGAGATAGTCTCGAGCGAGGCAGGAAGACACGGTCGTTGCGATCAAGTTGCCAATCACATGTCTTCCCAGTCGTGCGTCGGAGTATAACGTATGTGCAATTAACATGCCGTGCACTAAGGAAGAAGGAACGCGAGAAACAACGGATCACGTGCTACCGTTCTTCTCGGCCAATTATGTTGAGCAAGATCACGCCAAGTCGAGACGTGATCGAGTGGTGAGTCACGAGTGTCAATTTGAATGTCAGTGACCGCGGCCGAACACACCTTTGAAGTCAGTGCACAGTGGCTTCCTGCGTGATCACCACACGTTTTGCACTCAACGCCCATCGAGAACTGCAACATATCTTCCGAGCGAGTCAAAAGGCTCTACGCGTGTTCAGAAGCAACCCAACATCCGAATACAGGTCACGACCATGAGCGAGGAACGAGCTGCGGTGCTGGCAGAGGAGCGGGAAGTGCTGCAAAGCATATACGTAGACGAACTTGAAGGTCAGCTTGGCATCGAAGTAGCTGATCAAATGGTACCCAGATTTTTTTGACACAGTGCATCGCTGCTTGCATCTGCCTTCTTAGAGATCGACGAGGAGAACCTGAGAATACGAGTGGATCCTGAGGAAGGATTGTCGGGACCAGCAGGTCAGGAAGGCGATGCATTGGAGCGTGAGTCAGCTCAAAGTCAAGGCCGATGCATGCTCATAAGCTGAGTATGAATCTCATCTACTCAGCGCCCACATTGGCTTTGAACATCAAATACACCCAAAAATATCCTGAGGAAGCTCCGGAGATGAGCATCGAATGTATAGGCGGGAGTGTGCCCGAGCAGGGCATTCAAGAGATGCAAGCCGAATTGCACACCACTGTACGTCCTCCTATGGCTTCGCCGGCTTCACACATTAGATTGCGCTGATCAAGGGTACTCGAGTCCCCGTCCATATAGGCCGAAGAATCTCTTGGCATGGCTATGGTCTTTGCCCTTGCTTCACAGCTCAAAGAATCCTTGACAGCATACATTGCTCGAACGAAACAAATTGCAGAGGCACAGGAACAGGACAGGAGGAATGCGGAGATAGAGGTGAGATACATCGGCATCGCGGCATGTCATGTCCGCGCTGCGTAGCGTTGGAAGGTAGAGTACGTCGTTGATGACAAATCCGCTCGCTGCCAGGCCGAGGCGGAAAAATTCAGAGGTACTGCAGTCACCGCGGAGCGCTTTGAGGCTTGGAGGGTAACGTTCGAGAAGGAGCAAAAAGAACTAAAGCAGAAAGCCGATGAAGAGTACGTCAGATCAACACTCAAGACCGCTAAAGTGCGTTTGGTATGCCGTAATGCGAGGCGCGATGTCCGAGCTGATGGCTTGTCCAATGCCGGTGCAGGAACGCGAAGAATACCGCAAGCTGGCAGCGAGGCCAACTGGCAAAGAGCTCTTCGCGAAAGGCGGTCAGATGCACGATGATAAGGCTGAGGCTGAAGCTGAGGATGTGGAGGGCAATGAGGTCGATTATTCCTTGTACTCTCGGGAAGAGCGAGAGCGGCAGAGGCGCGAAGAGGAAGAACGAGCAGAGCGAGAAGCGCGGGAGAGACTTCATGATAGCGACGACGAATAATCTGATGAATTCGCAAGTGTCGCATCGATTGCACGTGGTAGTGCGAGAGGCACGTCGCCATCACCAAGGGCCTTAATAATAGGCAGGACCGCGCCCTAGAAGACAGCTGGGCCCGCCAACGTGAGGCTGGAGACGAGGCCGCTTCGATCCACCTCGACGATCAGGCCTTCGCATTCTCGCTTGTCGTTCTCGCCGGATCCAAACGTGAAGCCGACAAGGGTGCTACGCACGTCGAGTCGTAAGCCCTCAAGCTCTGGATTCGCACCCCGATCTAGCTCCATGGTCTCATCTGGCTGGGTCTTGACGTTGACTACATCGCTCGGATCGGGGCGCAAGCCTTTCGCGCTGGATTCGTGTGCATTGCCACTCAAGATCGCATGAAGCCTTGCAAACTTCGGAGCGACATAAAGGTCGCTGGTTAGTGGGTCACCTTGCTTGCCGCAACGTCCGGCCCTTTGGCTGGCAGCCGACTTACCGGCTCAGTGACGGTGCTATCGCCTCTCGCGGTGCGCACCACCCATGGACATCTTTCGTATCTGCCAAAGGCTGCGGTGCCTGGATTATTGGAGTGGAAGATGATCTTGGTGAGAACTCCTGAGCTTGTGCTCGTCGCCGCAGACACCAGCGCGTCTATGCCGAGTGAGGTGTAGTTGTAGAACATTCCCCCTGCGAAGTGGATGATGTGAGCCCCTGTAAGGATCTGAAGCGAGTCCAGCGCCTCCCCACCCACGATTGGCGTGAGAGCTTTGTATCCCCAGACGCTCGTCTTGTGCCAGAGATCGCGCATTTGGCGTTCCCAGATCGCATAGCAGGTCTTGCTCGGTAGTCTCGTTCAGAATCAGCTCCACTGAAGCACCTGTGCTCAGGGTGATCTTTACAGGCTGGTCACTCTGCGAAAAAGTTTGCGAGTCAGGCGTTTACCGGGACCGCACTGTGGTTGTCGACGAGCTCACTTACCTGAACACTTGCTCTCAGCATTGTGACTGAGTCCCGACTGGCTGCATCCTGATCGGAGGGAGTCTTATCTTGATGGCTGAGTACCCCACTGCCCGTTCTAGGCCGTGCTGGTATCGGCGCGTCAATGGCGTCAGGATCGTGCGGATCCAAACCTTGATACACGTACAACCTCGACGCAGATGCTTGTGCAGGCGGCTCTGAAGGCAAGCGGAGGGTCAGTCAGTCTCACCGAGCAATTCACCTGCCGGCAATGTATCCTCAGACCGCCGTGCTTTCGCCGATACACACGCACCTGGATGACCAAGCGATGCATCGACATCCCACCCAAAAGCCAGGCCTGGATACCGCACCGTGACCTCCTGCGCCTTCGTTGCAGCACCCTTGCCCACCCGTGACTGCACTCGATTCGTGAGTCCGTCGGTCGGTGTGCGTAGCTTGGCGGGCCAGGTCGGCCCAAACATGCGGTGCACATTTGCGCGAGTGAGAGATGGCAGAGTACGACCATCGCACGTCAGAGGTAGGGCCACTAGGCTGAAGGACTCCACGTGTTGTGCAGAGGAGCCCGTCTGCCGATCATCCGCCTCAACAGTAGCAGGCATGCGGAGTACAACAAGCTGCAGTCGCTGAGCTGAGGCCGAGAAGCTGAGATGGATGGTCGCGCCTGATGAGCCCGCCGGGACGCTTACAAGCACAGGCAGCGAAGCTAAGGCGGATGTAGCAGAGGGAGGGTTCGGAATCTGGGCTTGCGCTCCTGGTTCGGACACGCACTTTTCAGTAGCACCATGTGTGATCTCAAAGACTGGATGCTGTCGCGGCCGAGAACGCAGATACTCGAGCGTTGAATGCAGAGTGCGCCCTAGCACGAATGGGCCCAAGGAATACGAGGGGATGATGTCGAGCTGATATGTCATAGTGATAGAATGGTCCCTAATTCATTGCACAGCGATGTTCGAGTGTCTGCACTCATACGCTATGCGAATGAATAAGTTGGCAATGCTGGGTTAAAGGTGGTGGTTGTCACGCCAAGCATGAGGCTGACGCCTCGTATTGACAGCATCCTGCTGCTATATAGTGTCAAGAGTCACGAGTGCAATGCGCGGACGCGTGAAGCCGCGCCGGCGCGAAATCGCGATTCCGCTCGGACGCGGAGCAGGTGGAGGCAAGCGGGGTGCACGGCAGATGTGAGCGACCAACAAGATGCGATCAGGCGCGTTGCTACGAATACCGGTGCCCAACGAAAGTGAGCCGGGGTCAGGAGAAAGGTAGTTTGAAGAAGGAAGTGCAATTGCTGGAAAGGAGGGTTTCAGATTGCAACAGCGGTACCGGTACAGATGTGGCGGCAGACAAAGCATGCAGAGAGATGGAGGGCGCTGGTGCACTTGCGCCCCTACGTGAAGACGAGAACGAGAATCAACCACTCCAGAGATGGTTGGTAAAATGGGCATCGTGGCGAACCGATTATCTATTGCTAGTACCTAACTCCTTTTCTGAGCTGCTGCAGAGGTCGTGCTGCCCGATGAAGCTGCCGCGGCAGCCCTGGCAGCGCTGGCACTGTCGAGTTTCTGGCCGACTTCTCGAGAGAAGGCACGCAAGCTAGCTGGCAGGTCTGAAGAAAAGGTTCGCCGATGCCTGTCCTTTCGCTCGCTTGCGGACTGGCGTGACGCTCCAAACCCAGAATGGAGACTCTTCGATGGCGTGAGCAGCGCGGCCGAGAAGCTCAGAGTGCCGGGCAAGCCGATGGCGGAAGCAAGATGAGCTCCAATGGAAGCACGGGGCGATGAGTTGCTCGGCACGACCTGCACTGAACGACGACGGGGATCCACTGCCCTCGGTGTTCTAGCTCCCAGTCCGTGGACAGACTTTCGGCGGGGATCCGTGAAGTGTAGCTCGGAGATTGATGGGCTGGATGCGGAGGCCACGATGGTGTTGATCGAAGAACCTGAGCTCGATGCCGACAGTGACCCATTCGCCTGCTGGCCTTCAGGCAGTCGTTCGTCTACGTGTGCTGCCTTGTGCTCAGGCGAAGGCCGAATTGTGGTCCTCCTCACAGCTGCTCCGTCCGATTGAGATCGCAAGAGCTGAGCTTGTGCTCCAGACGGCGGGCTTGAGGCATTCTGAACGGGTGCCACAGACGGGCCCAAAGGATTATCTAGCCTCAGGGCGGAGAACTGACTAGCCGACGGAGTTACTGCCTCGTCCTCCTCCTCTTCGTGGACGGGCTCCTTCAATGCTGGCTGCAATTTAGCTCCAGACGCAAGCCCAAGAGAGGGCGCTTGAGCGTTTGTCGCTGGATCAGAGGTCGTCACAGGCGGGGCTTGGCCATTGAGCTGCAGCGGTTTAGGAGGTCCCTTGCGTGGCTTCGCCGATGGCAGGGCCGCCAGTACACCTGGCGCTGCCGTGGTCACCGCCAAGCTTGCTGCGCCTCCCAACTTGAGGCTTGGCGTCTTTTTGTTGCGGCGCGCCCCTATTCCTTCAACTGGTCGCTTCGAGTCTCCATCATCTGCAAGGTTCTCGGCAGCCAGCTTCTGGGCGGCCGCCTCTCTCGCAGCTGCCAGTCGCTCTTCGCGTCTTCTATCCTCCTCTACAGCCTCCTTTCGCTCTTCTTCTTGACGCATCCGTGTCCATTCCTCCTCATCCATGGCATCACCAGCCCAGCCACCCGTAGCAGGTCGGATCCCGGAGCGAGTGACCCCTCTTCCTTCGTCTGCGCCGTGCGAGTCGCCCTCGATGCCGAACGCCACTCTCAATCTGTTCACCTCCGCAGACAGATGCCGCTCCCATTCGACCAGCTGGTAAATCAGGGAGCAATTTGGGGATATGCTCGCTGACAAATCCTTGACTAGCGTGTAGCAGTCGTGCATTCCTGACAGTCCTTGAGCGCCTTCCAGAGGGTAGCCGAGTGCGGCTGCTTCCATGACAAAGGCGATGACCAGTGTCGCACTGCGACTTACCCCGCACTGGCAATGCACAAGGATGCGGCCGGGCGAGGGCCGTTGCTTTGGCATGGTTCTTATTTGGACGTCCGCTTGATCTCCTACACCGCCGCTGTGACCCTCGACTTTAACAGGAGTGAACGATCCTACTTGCAGACATTCCGCAATGAGTGCGCACCCCACACTGAAGCCGCCGCCAGGAGCAGCCAGCTCTGTCTCGTCGTGGGTCCAAGGAAGCTTGACATAGCGAAGAGCCTGCATCCGACCGCCCAGAGGAGAGGCAGGAATGGACAGGGCAATAGCCTCTGCCGGTAAAACGACTTCTGTTTCTGAACCTGAGCTGCTCTGCTCGTCGAACAGCTTGCTTGTAAGATCATCTCTGCGCGGCGTTAGATCATCAGCGACTGAAATAGTAGGCGCCCCCACCTCTTGGACTTCTTCGACAATTCGCATGTCATGTGCTTCAGCTGACGGTGATGAAGAAGGCGTGGTCCGGCTAGAAGTCCAGCTCGCTGATGCCTCGTCTCCACCCACACTTGAGGATGTGGACCAGCTGGTTGCAGCACTGCCAGCTTCTGATGCATCTTCTCCAGCAGTCCGATGAGCTTGCGGGCTAGCAGAGCGCTCGCCTGTCCGATCACATGATTGCGAGAGCAGCTCTAAGCCATCAGCCCCAGAAGCACGAGGCGTGCCGAGCTTCAGGGGACTTGGTTCCCGGCTGTTCGAGGATCCATCAGCATGCAGCATACCCTTGTATGACTGTTGAAGATTTGGAGTCGATAGCGTACTACGCAAGTAGTGTGGCGGAGTGACGGGCTGCGCTTCCTTTAGTTTGAGCGACGAGGCTGCGTACTGCACGCTTTTGCGATGAGCGCCCCCTGCAGTAGGCGTGGAAAAACTAGGAGGCAACGGCGTGTCGGGTGGAAAGATGGACGTGACCGGCGTGTAAAATTCTTGAGGGCTCAGCAGATCATCGCCAGATCGAGAGCCACTGCGGTAAGGTCTGACAGGAAAGGTAGCTGACTGAGGCGGTCCAGTCGGCAGACCGTTTCGGCGCGCGTTTGCAAGTGGGCTCACGTCCGCATCCTTCTGGAAAGGCAGTTCCGTCTCTTTGGCAACGTTGAGGATTGTAGTGATGCGCAGGTCGCTCAACATTTCCGCATCACATGCATTGTGTTCATCTCCCAAGAACAAGCCCGGCAGAATCTCGACTGGACCTGACGCATACACACTTCTTGCGTGTTGAAGCGTTGATCCCTTGCCTGAGAGAATGTGCTCCGATGGGTCTTGCCACACTGAAGGTGGCTTCGCCGCTGAATCTCTTCTATTTCCGACGTGCAATGGCTTCTCCGGGGGGTTTTGGCTTGACAAGGCAAGGGGTGCAGGTCTACGCCAGACAAGTCAATCGGCGAGAGTCAGCTGATACACTCGACAACTCTGACAATGCTCGACTCTACCCAAATTGTCAGACTTACCGCCTCCCAAAGGGCATGCTCGGTCGCCTTCGAGGCGTTCCTCGCAGCGTCTCCCGAAGCAGTTCTTTGGCTTCGTCTTCCCTTCGCTCGTCTTGCGTGGCCCCTCCGGAAGAACTCAACTCGCCACCTGAGTGAGCAGGCGTCAGATACATTGGGGAGCTTGGAGCGCTCCTCGCTTCTGACGAGCTGGGACCTGGAGGTGCGAGAGACAGCCGAGCAGGCCGTTTGCGTACCCTGCTGGATGGACTTGGCGTAGCTCCAGCTCTGGCACCTTGGCTTCCAGAGCCACCGGTCGCCCCGACGCCGAGCATCTTGTCGTGTGATGCAGCTTTGGGTGAGAGTAAAGCTTTGAGCTCAGGCGGTACGCCAGTCTGTGGCGGTGCATTCAAGTCATCATTCGAGGCTTTCGAGGCAGAAATTGCCAAGCTCAAGCCGCGCTTGGGGGCTCCACGAGCCAAGCCTTTGGGCAGTCCCGGCGAAGACTCGAAGCCTGAGCCGCTTCGCTCATCAGTCAAAGAGCGAGCAGCGCCAGCTAGTGTAAGTGGAAGCACAGGTGTGTCCGGAGCGCTTGGAGAAGGCGCCGAGGTAGTGAGGTGTGACGTAGAGTCCTCTGGACTTGAGTGAGCACTAACGCCATGCGTCTGTCGAGAGAAAAGCGCAGATGAACGCACGCCGCGTGCAGATGTGGACATGCTCTCCGACCTGTCCGAAAAAGGGCGGGACGACGTGGAGAGACTTGAGCCGGGAGCCGACTCGGGAGTCCCATATCCTGTGCCCGGTGATGCCATGGCGCTGCGAGGATCAGATTAAGGGGGGTTCGATCTTCAACACCTCTTCATAAGTGCCTAGCAGGCATCTGAGCACCTCTGAGTGAGCAGGATGGGTCTCTCTCGGTTGACGAGGCGATGATCTTTAGAAAGGCCGCTGTATAAGTGTCTCGAAAATTGTTGTAGGCGATGTTCCTCAGGTAGGAAGTGATCGCCGAGTCCCAGGTGACGTGCGAAGGCAGCAGCGCTGAACCCTGCGCCAATGGCTGCACTGCTGTTCTTGCGGTGAGATGAAGGAGATTACAGGTTCAGAATTGTGTAAACATTGCTCAGCGCTGCATGTTGAGCAGCGCGGGATTGTGAGAAGTGATGAAGGGAAGAAAGCTCTTGCGGGACAAGGTGTACGAAAGGGTATGGGAAGCCAAGCACCACCCGTGACTGGGGTCTCCAGACTCACTGCCCCCGCCCGCGTATATCGTCGGTCTCGCTCGCAGTTTGTGACTTCAATCTTGAATCTACTCGTGATCACAATTGTATACCGGTATATATATACGCCGCGTATAATGGATGCGCCCCCCGCGGCTGGCGAAGGCGAGGCGCGCGGCCGCGACTCGACCTTGAGTCTAGGTCGTGAGTGCATGCATGCTGCTTTTGGTGCCGCTGCTGCTGCCGCTGGTGCACGTCGAGCGATGAGCCATCTCGGCCATTCGTGATTTTAGTGAAATCACTCGATCCAAACTCCAACGGCGCAGCTAAAGGTTGTATAGACTTGCGCCGACGCATCATGCGCCCAACGCCTCCCGCATGTTGCACCCTTGCTGCCGCTGATGCCTCGAATTTGAATCAGATTCAAGACCACGTAAAGTCCGATTCAAAATTCAAATCTCATTCAAAGCGCCGCTTGTTGACTTGGGTCCTTTGCCTCTGACTCAATTTCAACAAATACTAACCAACAATCAGATCCGACTTTAGAATTGAGCATGTGAAGGATTGTATTAAGAACTAGAATCTACAATCAAGAATCAAGAATCTTGAATGTTGGATCTCGAATCGAAAAATCAAGGATACAAACGTTATGTGTTCGCTGAGAGACTGTAGAGACAGGAGTCTGGCAAATCAAGGCTTGCATCGCGTCGATGTATCCTATCGTCCCCAAATGAAGGAGTCCGGCGCTCGCCACCAGAATGTTGCCCGTGGTTGTAAGCCGTCATTCTCCACAGGCATTTCAGCACTCATCATGCTAGCATGACCCTGCATTACAACTAGCATATACGACTGGCATTCTCACTTCAAACATGATATCTCACGCAGCTCTTTGAACGGCGCGAACCCTCCTATAGGCTGACGTGTCCAGCATGCTGCCGGTTTTGCGCCTTACGACGGTGAACGTGGCAGGAGCGGCTTCAAGCTGCGCTGTCCGTGATATGTGATTTCAATAGAGTGCAACGAACAAGCTGCATGACAGCCCGATCGACGTTCCTAGGCAATGCTTGACGGTCTTTTGTTGCGATAGTCCACCGATGGAAAGCTGTTGCATACTAGTAAGCATCAATTCTTAGTGGCCGTACGTAGTAAGGAGCATCTGTGCTTATGTTGCACCTGCTGTTGCGCATATCAGGGTCTTTTTGACGCGCCTACGCGCGAAAGCCGCTCTTGCGGTTCCTCTTTGGACCTGTGGAGCGGCTCGGTCGACGTGCGTCCGTTTGTACGCCTGGAGCGGACGAGGTCTGCTAGCTGCTGTGGGTTGTACTTGGCAAATCGGACGTAATGCTCCAAGACCCCTATGTGGCATGTTCCCTTTGAGCGAGAGACGCCTTCTATGAGCACCTGCGCACACTTCGTAAACCGCCCTTTGGCTAGGCTCTCACCTTAAGACACTCGAAGACGATCCACAAGTCCGGATTGTTGAGCTCTACTTTGTGACCTGGCGTCGGAGGTATCTGCGCGGCCATGGTTTGGATGACAGCGTCTCGTTGAAGAGTTGTATGGTTGCGAATATGAGTGTCGATCCTGAACTACGTGCCAGAGTCAGACATGCGGCGCACACGACCGCGCAAGCTTTGCATCGGTCAGAACTTACGGTCTTCGGTGCCTGCGTCTCCTCGGGGAGCCACCTGAGCAAAACATGCTTTGCCAAAGCAGGTATGTTCGAAGCACTGGCATGGGCACTAGCAGCGACCGGTGTGATCCTTTGCACGAACCGACATCGTGCATGACCAGCTTCTTCCACATCTCCAAGCAGGGCGAGACTCAGTGCAAAGGGACATAATGGGGCTGCGACAGACACGAAGCGCACTGACGTGCAGAGACGGAGACTGTGAGTCCTGAGAGCTACGACCCTCATCCTTCTGGAGGACTCACAGCATTCGGCGCCTGTTTCGATGATGCGGAAGAATGCCCTCGCAGCAACTCCAGGCGTTTGACTTGTTGTTACACGCCGGGCACGCTGCTCTTCCTGAAGTTCCGCTAGCTCGCGAGTGAATCGTGTCTCCACGTCCTCGCTTTTCCCCTTTCCGTCTGCATTGTTCTCGTTCGAATGGCTTGGATCCGTGGT
Source organism: Ceraceosorus guamensis (assembly GCF_003144195.1). Lineage (NCBI taxonomy): Eukaryota > Fungi > Basidiomycota > Exobasidiomycetes > Ceraceosorales > Ceraceosoraceae > Ceraceosorus > Ceraceosorus guamensis. The sequence goes on from NW_020290026.1 coordinate 53,270, forward strand.
CGAGTCAGCCCTTCTGGGTGAGAGGGCTGTCTGTTCTTGTTGCACCTTGCTAGCATCCAGATCATCGCCCGTCCAATCATCGATATTTACTGCATGTTGCGGCCACCAGTCTGCTTTCACTGACGTGGCTGGATAGTCACGCGCGACGATCTGATGTTTCGGTGGAGACACGGTGTAGCTGAACGTCAAGGCCCATCGCTGGGATCAGCTCGATGCGAGTAGTATGCTCGTGACCCACCTCTTCGAGCAACTGAACGAGCTCGTCTGCGGCGCGCTTCTCCTTGCCTCGAATTGTGCTGACGTATATGCCAGGTCCTGCTATTCTGCGCAGGTAGCCAGCACTCTTGGGTCGCGGCAGAATCTTCTCGTTGCCGACCACAATTCCATCCGACCGACTTCTCTTGCTAGGACGAGCACCGCCACTGGTTCTGCTCGCGTCGGGCAGTCCATGCTCGCGCTTGGCCATCGTCTCTGTCTGGGCAGGACACCCCTCAGGTCGGCGGTAAGTGGCGGGTGCGATGTCCGGGCTTCTAAGTGAAGGATTTATCAAGAATGATGTTTTGGAAGAGCAACAAACACGATCACAATTTTGAATTAAAGCAACACCTCGCACGCACGCCCGCCACGCGTCTTGGCGCGCCACGCGATGCCATATGGTCGCAACACCATGCGCGGTGATTTAGCGCGTGGCGCGCGAGCACATACTCACGCACACGGTACATCTCCAGGGTTTCAGAAGCGCCTCTCCGGTGGCATGCGTAGTGGATACATTCATTTCAAGAAATGGGTGACAAGGTGAATTCAGACATTAAGGCTACAAGAGGTGGTGGAGGCGTTACCCAAGGCCGCCCTTCTATCCAAAGATGAACGACCAAAGCGAGCCAAAGGATGAAGCAATGCTCCAAATCAGGCTTGACACCCGTCCTTTGCATTCGATTGTTCTTGACTGAGAACCACGTGTCTCTTCAAAAGGGTCAGAATTTGCGCTGTAGAGGGGGCTGCCGGCTTCTGTCCGCGGAGATGATTTGGTGTCATCACGCAGGCTGAATTGCTTGTCAGCGAAAGTTGCCTCGGAAGGTGCGCCCGTAGCGTCGTATTGCTTCAAAAAGTGGTCGTTTCGATGAGTTGGCCTTGAGTCGTCGCGGAGACCGGACTGCCAAACAGGAAGATTTGCTTCCAGAGGCGCGCTCGTGTCCACGTGAAGCAGAACTTCATTGATAAGATCGAGCAAAGTGTCGTGCCTGGTCTCCATGTGTCCGAAGCCCGCGAGAACGACGCAGAGAATTGCAGTCATAAAGCCAAGGGTGAAGAAGGTCCAGAAGCCGGACTTCCGAGATCCCGTACTGTGCGCAGGCAAGGAACCTGGTTTGACTTCCGCAGCGGGTGCGAACGATGCAGCCCCCTTAGCTGGACTCCAGAGAAAGGGCTCTGGAGATGCCTTCAAAAAGCCTTCTTGAAGTTGCGCCACAGTCTTGGGGACGTCATTTCCAGCGGGTATGACAGGCTTGTCCTTTGTGAGAGTAATCCTTCTTGAGCTCATGGCGCCAAGCATAAAGGCGTGGAAGGTAGGGGAGCTAGATGGATTTGACACCTGGTACAGATCGCTGCTACTACAGCGATACGGTGTACCTGTGCACCACGAAACCCTCTTCAGCAACGCATTTGACATCCCGAAGGCAAAGAGAACGACTCACCTGCTGGCAATGCCACTACTGCCGTGAGCTGCACCGTAGTCGCGGCGATGGTAGGGAGCACCAGCTCCTGAGCAGCAGGAGTCTCGTACACGATAGATGCGCGCAACGGCGATGAGCTCTCAATTTCGTCGGGCCGAGCGTGTGAATACGATGACAGCCGCAACTCGGTGAGAGCAGACCGGCCTCCTGCAGCGGTGGTTGCTTCTACGCGAAGCGGCAACCCTGCGATGCTGGCGTGGAGAATGTGGGCCTCTGGAGGCAAGTGGCAGAGCAATGCTGGCGTCAAGCTGCCGGCAGTAGCGAGGTCTGCGTTTTCATCGTCATCTGTCGGCAGGCTCGTCGGCCAGGTGACGTTCAAGCGAACCACCATGCGGCACCACTCTGGATCAGGAACGGCTGTCATGGCTGACTCATTGGCGCTGGCCTGGGGCTCCTTCCCTGGCGAGTACGCAGGCCAGAATTCGACCTTAGCCTCTTCGACGATGGCGCCGATTGCATCCACATCAGTGCTTTGTTGAAACCTGCTCTGGCTACTCTTGCGAGTCATCGACAAGATAGTCCCGGTGGACACCGCCGAATCAGTCGATAGGTCCGCAAGCGGCGCGTGGACCTCGGCGCCGCGCATTGATGCGGGCTCGAGGGGACCTTGTTTTGAAGCGTCGAGCGAGATATTTTCACCGCTGCGTACCTGAGTTTCGTTCACGACATGGTCTGGAAAAGTTTTGGTCCCGATCGCAAGGGTCCCGTGCTCCACGTCCCATCCGCATCCAAGTGCGGGAAGGATCTGTGGCGACGTCGAGCCCACCTCCATGCTGAAGAGATCCGTGACCAATGAGTCCGCAAGGAGGCTGCTAGACGAGCTCTTCACTCCCTTGGCAGGGCATCGCAAAAGTGTCAAGTTGGGAGCATCCTCCACGTTGGCCAAAGTGACAGATGAGGAGTGAGTTTCGGCGCACTTGGTTCGGAATACTGGAATCGAGAGAGCTCGAGGACTGGCGGGTTCTAGGGCGACTTCATTGTCCTTCCAAAGATCAGGGCTCGCGAAGGTCGATACTATGAGAATGCCATGGACCGAGATGGACAACGGTGTAGATGCCGAAGTGTCGCGTTCTCGGATGCTGTTCACGTCGAACACCAGAACTAAGCCGGTCTCTTTCCCGGCGTCAGAGTCAGCAGCCGCGGAGGCTTGCATCTCTTGCCGATGCTGTCGCACTCCAATGCTAAGTCTACGTCCTGCGCTCGATGACGCTCTTCCTGAGCGGGGTTGTTCATCAATGCTGAAGTCCATGTCGCTCTGCGTTATACCAGAAGGTATTTGCATGTCCATCAACATGCTCTCGTCATTCCCTTCCGAAGCTCCAAAAGGGTTGCTCGACATCGCCGCTTTGAGACTTCCATCGCTAGACTCGATCGAATGCAAACTCGACCTAGACGAGGACTTGGCCATCTCGCCGTCAGGGCTGGACTCGGAGCCGATTCGCGCCCACCTGAGCAGGCCTGCCGAACCAAAGACGTCGACTTCGTGCCACCTAGCTGCTTGACCAAACACGTCCGGTCTCAACTCGATGGCGGCCTGCGAGTCAAGACCAACAAAATGTGGATCCACTAGCTCTGCCTGAAAGGCGATTGCAATAGCTGCTTCGCCTTGTTGGAGATTGCCTGGTGGTTTCGCCACTGCTGATACGCGCAAGATCGAAGTCATCCTCTCCGTACCTAGACATCTGAGCTCCTCGGACGTTGCGGTAGCAGCCATGCCCGCCTGAAGCGCAGTGGGGCTTAGCAATGGTGCCTTAGTCTGCCCCTCCCACCTGATGATCACATCAGCTGTCGAGGGAAATGGCCCCTCAATAACCGCTGTCCCATCCTCTCCGTGACCGCCAACGCCAGCCGATGTGGGCCTGGACTTGCTTGGCCTCATTGTGCCCGGCTGAACGTCTGCAATCATTCCATCGCTGCCGAAGATTTCGGGATTCAGGTCGAAACGCAATTTGTTGTTGAGGCAGCGAGGTATCGGAAGTCTGACCTGAGGATGCAGCCATTTGGTCACTCGGTATACCGGTAGGAAGATGTCAACGATGTTCACTCACGACGAAAGGTGACTGTGGTGGCTGCGCAGTGAACGGCACGCGAAGGTGTAGTGTAACGAGATATCCTTGCTTGACGGTTTCTCTCGTGGCTGTTTCATTTCCTGTCGGTGCTCTTGGCGTTGCAGCAGCATTCAGGCAGATGTGGTAATTGGCGGTGGTGACCTTCAAGGACTGACTCTGCGCATCTGGGCCCTCATCATCGACCCCACCAGCTCCTAGCTTCATGTTGAGTCTGCTTGCGGCAGTGGCAGCCGTACTACTGAGCATAGGAGCTGCGCCAGAAGAAGTCAACTTGTCGATCGAGAATTGCAGGAGTGTCACATCCTTGTCTGGGAAAAGGGGGTAGGACCTGGGCTTGGCGAGCTCTGGCATTTCAATCTGTCAGTGTGTGACCAATAAAGTGTAAGCTTGGTTACCAGCTCATTGCCGCGACGTGCTACTGGAGATGACTTACATGCATGTAGAGCGTGTACCGAGCCCCCTCTTTCTCCGCCTTTCCATGGAGGGCGAGCTTCCTACAGACCTTTGCCAGCCTTGTCCGAGATTCTACATTGTTGGCATCTGTCAAGCTATGCTGCCCTCTCTCGGTGCTTTCCGTGGTATTAGCTACGGACTCTGAAGACATGGTGCGCGACATGGAGCCGAAAGAAGATCGTCTTGGAGTGTCGCTCTCGGTGGGCGAGGCGACCTTGCGGTATGCTGAGGGAGGTGGTCTGACCATGGTGTAGGGCTGTCCGCGTAACAGAGAATGAGGATCGAGTGCTGCGCCCTCGCGAGAGTACACTACAACTCTCTCTGCTTTTTGCAAGCGCCAGCAAATGGCAGGACGGGACTCAATTAGACCCGCTAAGGAAGTCGCCAGAACAGCGGAAGAGGAGAAAGCTATGCGAGGTCTCGAGATCTCGGCAAGTCAAAGGAATCAGAATCCATCCGAGGAGCGAACAGACGTCATGGGATGACGCTGCATGGAGGTGTGAGGTCGAGCTCTCGTCCTGATGGCTGCCATGATATCGCGATGAAGCGTGCTTGCCGTGGCGGGTGATTATGCTCTGCTTCATCCAACACACCTCGATCATCAATCACACAACACGAGATCAAGAAATCACGAATACGCGTCCGCCGCGTCGGCGCGGGGGATTGGTACGCGCCGCGTGCCCCGCACTTTGATCAGGTCGTCTTGAGCATATAGAGAGGCACGTGACTGATGTCGGCAATCTATGTCTGCATGATGTTTGAAGCGATTAACGCTGCACGTCGACAGTTTCGCCGGCTCAAGGTCCATGCTGCATGCAGGCAGCATCCGGCAAGGCTTTGCGGTGACAAGAAGCACTCATTCACGATTCTTGATCGTGGTTGCGTCTTCTCCTTCATGGCCCCCCTGCGTGCACACATGAACTCAGGTGACCAAGCAGGAGAATCAAGTGCTAGCTATTCAGCCCAAGCCCAAGTGGCCTCACAGCCAGCAACGCCTACTTCTTCCCCAGTCACGCCCCACCCACCGAGCCAGCGCCTTCTGAGTCATACAGACATGGCTTCTCAGTCAATAGACCCGGTACCCATGGTGCCAGCATTAGCAGATATCTACAGCCCCGAGCGCGTCGTCCCGGAAGGTCAAAGATGGGATGCGCTGACGTCCAAATTTGGCGAAGTATTCGGGCACAAGCCGGGATACGTTGCTAGAGCGCCAGGCCGGGTAAACATCATCGGAGAGTGAGTGTACCCGGGGGAGAGCAGCGTCCGAGTCTCATCTGCTCAATTTGCTCTTCTCTCAGGCACATTGACCACATGGGCTTCGGCGTGCTCCCGGCTGCGCTGGAGATGGACATCCTCATGGCTTTTCGCGTCTCCGCTGCCACCTCGTCCACGGACAAGCTCTCCTTCCACTTGTACAACACTACGCCACGCTTTGAGGCTACTAGCTTCGAAAGCGACGTGAAAGACCCCACAGAGGTGCAATTGCAGCACGAAGGTGCCTCGAGATGGGCGAACTACTTCAAGGTGGCCTTCAAGGTGAGTCAAACTGCAGCACTGTGCTGTATGTATGCGCCATTGTTGTTGATTGACAAACGTCCTGGGTCGCAGGGACTGCATCCTCACCTTCCTCCCGCTGTCCTCAGCGCAGCTTCTCGACCAGCTCGCGTAGAGGTTTTGGTAGACGGTACTATTCCTCCCGAGTCTAGTCTGAGCTCCTCCGCTGCCATGACAGTTTGCAGCTCCATCGTTATCCTAGAAGCGTTCAAGGCGAGAGAGATCATTTCTAGGCGAGAAATGGCAGAAGTGGCCATAGAGAGCGGTGAGCTTGCCAAGCTGAGGGTATGGGTCTGAGGACTGTAGCGCGATGTTGCTTACCCCGCTATCTTCTCCCACAGAACGACTTGTGGGAGTCGCTTCTGGAGGGTAAGTACTCAGCATACATGCTCTGCAATGATGCCTGTCCTCACTCGATCAAAACCCGCTTCACAACTGTAGCATGGACCAGTCAGCATCCATCTTTGGCACTCCTGGCAGCGCGCTTCACATCACGTTCCATCCGTCCCTAGCAGTCCAAGCTATCGAACTTCCAAAGTCGAACCCTCCTCATACTTTCGTCGTAGCGAATACTTTGATAGTAAGCGACAAGAAGGTCTCTGGGCCTGTGCAGTACAATCTGCGCGTTGGAGAGTTACGGATGGCAGCTCGAGCTTTGAGTGCTGCTCTCGGCTTGCCCAAGGACGCAAGCACCCAAACGCTTCGCAAGCTGCTGGCCGTGTACTTTGAACACAATGCCTTACCTGGCCAGGGGGAGAACAAGCTTGTGGACGAGGTTAAGAACAAATTTGGAGAAGAGGCAGCACAGATTGCATTTCTGGGTGCCAAGGCGGACGAGATCCTCCCCAAGGAGCCCCTAACGAGGGACCAGGTGGAACAATTGACCGGCTACGCAGGCGCTGCGTTTGACAAGGAGTTCTTGAGCGAGTTTCCGAGTGAGTACAGCGAGAGGTGTGACTGTCCCTCTCAAAAATGGCAAGGCTGAGCCTTTTTCCTATTTTGCAGTCCGAGCGGACACCTTCAAGCTCCACGCCCGCACAAGGCACGTCTTTGCAGAGTCGCTTCGCGTGCTGCAATTCAAGGCAGCGTGCGTTGCCAGCCCTACGGCATCTACATACGAAGAGCTGGGCAAGCTGATGGATCAGAGCCAAGAGTCTTTGATGTCAGACTACGAAAACGGCTGTCCGGAGATTTTGGACGTTGTGCGCATAGCAAGAGCGAACGGATCGCTGGGCAGTCGTGCGACCGGTGAGTTCTATGGCTTGCATGACTGGCTTCAACTGCAAGCTGACCTGCCACGCGTGTGATGGCACTCAGGTGCTGGCTGGGGAGGCTCGACGGTACATCTGGTGCGCCAGGACAAGGTGAACGGGGTGCTCTCTGCTCTACGTGAAGAGTTCTACGCTCAAAGATTTCCGGAGCTGGGCACAACCCAGGTGAATCAGAGTCTGCTCGTTAGTCAGCCGGCAGGAGGAGCATGTGTATACGCCGTGGAAGCCTAGAGGGGCTCTATGCAATCCCACCAACGCCTTTATACCGGCGGCATTCATTCAAGACTCGCGATCCGGAGACAAAGCGGGAAAGAATGTATTGAGATGGTTGTAGTACAACAATTAGACGCGAGCGAAACGAGGCCGGCTCTATGTGGGTATCGTGTTCGGAACAAGCGCAGCTTGGACAGAGGGCAGTTGCTTATCGCCAACAATGCTGGGTCAAGGGAGCGTGATGAGCAACGTCCAGGCTGCTTGATGGAAGCGAAGGGGACCAAAATTGGATCTGAATGGGTCGAGGCGACCTTATCTTTAGGTCACATGCATCTCTAAGTGATGACAGGCGTGGCGATGACGTGCATGGGCTCAATCACACCGTGTTCGTCGTGGTCGACATGCTGAACACGGATCGTTCGCCTATTGCCGGTGGGGAATAGAGCGTTGCCTTCACCGCTACTTTGCGAGAAAGCACCGTAGGCGAAGCACTTGGCGTCGAGAGTGTTTGCATCACCGTTGGCCGATGGGCAGTCGAAGAAACCGCCGGAGCCTGGTCCGTAGACGCTGACCGACGAATCTGTCCGAAGCATGGGCTCATCCGCGATCAGCCAATGGTGGGGAACGGTGGGATCCAAGGAGCCATCTTGATACATCAAACGCGTCTGATAGTCGGCCGCGCGGAAATCGCCAGTGCTGAACGCGAGGTTGACGGTGGTGCTTCCGTTCTTGTTCGGCAGCAAGACTGTAGCGGGCGCTTCGCAGTTGAAGATGGAGAGTGGACCACCGCCTTGACCGACATAGGAGACGATGGGCTTTGGCTTCTTTGCGAGTGTGTTGGGCGAGCTCATCTCAGCGATGAGGATGGCAGCATGGTTGGAGTAGAGCAGGTACCGCTTGCCATTTGGATGGGTGAAGACGTGCGAGTCGAAGCCTTCTGCTGGTTGGCCCCGGTACGTGATGACTCCATGGCTGGTCCATGTACCCAGAGGATCGTCGGTATCGCTGGTGAGAGCTCTCAACTTGTCGTCTTTGGTTGACGAGACGGTGTAGATGAGCTGGCTGCCCTGCCACACCGCGACGTCCGGTGCTTCGGTACCAATCATTCCATACGTGTGTATAGCCTGAGGTGGTGCTCGGTTCGCTTCGTTCAAATCCGCGCTCATGCGCATCAAAGCAGTGTTCTTGAAGTCGGAGTCGGGAAAGAAGTAGGATACGGTGCCATTTGGATTCTTCAGTGCGATAGGACTCGGATCTTGACCCATGCCGAGAGAGTTCCTGGTACCTTTTGGTGCGGTCGCAGCGCGCAGGTCACCTGGTGTGTCCGTAATGCGCGGATCGGCAGCTGACGCGGTACTTGTGGACGTGCCGTAGGAGCTGCTTGCTTGCTTGTACAGCGAGGTGTGCAGGGATTTTGATTTGCGGCTTTTGCGTTTGGGAGCCATTTGGCCAAGCACCAATTTGGGCTTGCCTGGCGGTGTGACTACTCGATTGAGGCCATCGGTGATCTTGTGGATGACTTCGCCATTCACCTGTCTGGTCGAATGAGAGCCTGAAGCATGCTTGATGCTCGCCGCGTCGATGCCGAGAGCTAGCAGGCCGATGGTGAGACCCAAGATGGCGTGAGTCCGCATTTCAGAGTAGAGGTCTGAATGAAAAGAGGGCCGGACAGGTGGTGACGGTGGAAGGGATTGAGCGAAAGGGGATCTTTTGCAAGGAGCAGAGAGTGATACAGTGATGGAAGAGACTTCCAGCCGAGTTGGACCAAGAGGGCGATGCGATTCTTATGGGAAAGTCGGACAAAGGGAGAGAGCAATGCATCGGATGTCACCGCGGCCGAGGTGAGTGTAGGAGGTGATGGAGAAGATATGGCGGGTCTGTCAGTAGGGACGGTGAGTGTTAGCGCAAGGCTACGTTGGATCAAAAGGAATGAGAGTGAGTGAGAAGGATCGATTACATTCCGATGCTCACGACAGAGCACCACTACCACGTTGGGAAGGGTACGGTACGAGAATGCTTTGGAGTCACGAGTAGACGATAACGAGCAAAGGGCCAACTTGACCCTGGAAATTTCGAGAGTCGTGCGTGCTTGGAACTTGACGATGCGACTAGTCTATCATCGAACCCTTTTTCGACCTCATGTAAGCATCATGCCGTGCTGTACACCAACAGAGCTGCCCCGATGAAGGCCGGGTGACCGATCGCATATCCCACCATCCCCCACGACGATTGACCTATGCGACCGACCATGTTTGATGCCTTGCTTAGCGCCGCTCTGAGCGCATTAGCCCACCTCGCGAGGAACACGAGACTTGAAGCACAGCAGCAGAAGGAGCTTCTTGAGGAGGGGCACGATGCTGACTAGGAGGGGTCATTCGCGAGTCAGTGAGGGTTGCAGGGGCGATGTGCCTCCTGTCTCCTTTGCCCGCTACTTGGTCCATGATTCGTAATTGCAGCAGCCGCACGACTCTGCTGAATCATATTGGGCGAGCGTATCCTCCATGAGCTAGGAGCGTGAGTGGAACGGCAATTGCAGCAGCAGTCAGTCCGCGGATTGTCGAGCTGTGAAAACGAGCGATGTTTGCGCTAAAGCAAGAACGGAAAAGTGGTTTGTTCCATTGTGATTCGCTTCAAAGCGCGGCACAGATCACGTACGCGCTAGCGCCGCGCGGTTTCTATAAAAGATCACCAGCAGCAGCAGCAGCAGCATGCACACAACATGAGGAGCACGGGTGGGGGCAGCAAAGCATCATGCCGCCCCGCCCCGCCAAGGATCAGCCTGTCAGCCTTAGCTGTCGCACACATATGCAGGCTGCATTTGGTGGCAGCTCGGACGTGGACATGTGCGCCTGGCATGCACAGAGAGGAGCTGTGCATGGGTGCAGTGGTGCAGTGAATCGGATGCTCGCTGCCCGTGCGGGCACGAACTGATTGCGGAGCACAAAAGAAGCAAGTCGTTCGCTTAATATGATCCATTTGAAAGAAGGGGAAGGGGGCGCCACGAGACCAATGCATGGCTGAAGGCTGCAGCGTGGGCGCTCCACATCCGCGTACTGCACGGTGTACGTGCGACGACGCGCGAGAGCTCCGCCTTGCTGGTGATGTTGATTCGCCATGCAGCATGATCGAGGCACCTCATCCGATCAGTCCGTCGCGATGAGAGGTCTCGGGTGTCGGCTCTAAGCCACGGTTGAGCGAGTTCAACATTAGGCCTCTCTCTGTGATGAGCTATGAAGCCACTCGACTCGTACACGACGTTTGACGTGCGACGTACAAAGCAGCCACTGCAAGTATACGGCACGATCTGTGCAGGAATGTCGGCCGCGTAGAGAACGGCGAAATCATCACGCATCATGGGCGTGCGCTTGTCGTACGATCTTGGATGGATGGCCGATGGATGTTGGCTTACTGGAAGCCGATGGACAAAAATAAATCAATTTCTGCTGCGAAAAGTCCGAGCCGTGTGTTTACTTGTTCATGAATTTGAGCTCCTCGCTTATTGATTTGTTTGTTAGAAAGCATTCAAAATTCACCGCGCACGTTCTCCTCTTGAAGCTAATCAAAATTCATCTGAACTTTCGCAGGATTTGTCACTGCGCAATTGAGAGCACCCACCGACGCCCTTAGCATCATGAATCAATCCGATCCTGGGCCGTTTCATGGCTGCGACTGCTCATCCGATTCGATGTGAGGCTGACTTCAAACCACGTTGGTCGTCAAGCCGGTCACTGAGTGTTTAGCTGAGCACTATTGAACCAAAAGGAAGGCGCAACCCGGCGGTGGACTGATCTCATGATTGTGCGACCATGCAACAAGCGAGGTGCGATAAGACCGACCGAACGAACGTGGACCCTGACAATGCTGCCTCCTACCTGTGCACTCACAACTCATCACGACTCAAACTCACCTCTCGGACTCCCGACTAAAGGAAAAGGTATTTCTAATCAGCAACTCGTGTAACATGCGCGCCAGCAAGCTTATCCAAATCCATGATGGCCGAGCACGCTCGCATCCATACACAAGTCGCCGTAAGTAAAATCGTGCTTTTAGCTAGCGCGCGACCAAATTCCGACCCCGACTGCAATTGACTCGCCATTTGAATCACGAATTCAAATTTGAATGCACGACTGCTTGAAAACTCATGAATGGTGACGCAGTCGTACATCGTGGTGCGGGGAAGCACTCATAACTCTTGATTCACGAGATTAGCTACAAGTAGCTGCACGTTGGTCACGAGCGCCCGCCATTGTCGTCCGTATGAGGCAAGGTGAAGCATCGGTCGGATGGACAGACCTCATTCAGATGGACAGGTCTATCGAAAAGTCGCAGCGGTAGCGATGACCTACCTCCGCGCCGCTGTCAGGTCTCGACCTTATGCACCCCAGACGGCTCGAGACGGCGCGAGGCACGCGTCAGTCGCGAGTCCCATCCATCGAGCCTGCTCCCTCATGGCAGGCATTCAGATTGGTGATTGCTCGATGAGTCGCGACTTGTGGAGGCAGCGCGCGTGTACCGCAGCATAACAGACGTGTGTAATTGACTCTTCTCTGACTTTTGGCTACGAGTGCATAGCCGCACCACCCGCAAGAAGACCTTCCAAGACCGGAGTGTCAAAGACAAATTGCCGAAGGGCGTGCGCGTCGAGCGGCACGCGTGCAATGAGCGTTTTGCGGAGCTCGAAATCTGCATGGCGGCACAGCGCAGCAGCAGGGCCAAAAGTCGTGGTGAGTGGTTGCTTCCACTTCGCACATCATCAAGCGTCGAGCGCTAGAACATTTCTAACGCTCGGCTCTAGCGCTACACACAAACGCTTGTACGCGGCACGCATTCAAGATGCTAGCCCCCGTCCACACGAGTTGGACATTATCTGGACGATGCGACGGCTTACTTCAAGACCTGCGAGGGACGTTCGTCGAGCTGCTCCTTTGAACGCAATTGAAGGTACGCAGCAACATAGGTCAAGAAGACGACGATTCGGCTGCGTGAACAGAGAGGCATTGTGGCGTGGGACCATCTGCATCCCCGTTGCAACGTGGGTCTTGCCCTTGCTTTGTGACTTGTCAGCTCGGCCAGCCGCGAAGACCGTTGATTGCGACGAATGTCTTTTGGGTGATGATTGGCCCAACTAGCGACTCCCGTTCACCACCGTCGCACCAACCAGCACGCCGGGACTGGCGGATTGCATGTCTTGTCGGCTGCTGCAGATCACGATGCGGCAGCAATGTGTGAGTAGACTGACTGCTCGGCGGAACCAATTGCGGAGTCCAAATCAGTGACGGCTAGCAGGATGCGAATGCGCACCTGAGCTCTTGACTTTTTTTCTTTTCTCAAATCGATACGCGCGACCGCATTGCGAAAGGGGAAAAGACTGACAAACAGAACGGGCCATACAAAGAAGCTTGTAGGTTGGTACAAAAAGGCCGCAAATCAAGCTGCAAGCTGGCCAGCGTCGAAGGTCCAATCGCAGACTGTGAGGGGAATTGATTTGCCACGGCAGTGTTTGCGTCACGCATGTAGCTCGCATGCCAAGCTTTCGAGTTGCGTCCTGTGAGAAAGAGCTTGGCTCGTATCGACCGCAAAGATAGTGGTGTTGCAAAGCAAGATGCGTTTCGAGAACATTGCAGAGAGCAAACGGCACTTAGGGTACAAAGGCAAGAGGGAAATAAAATGGAGAGTACTTGTGCTTGTTGTAGACCATAGCAGGCGGGTCGATGAATTTGTGAGGGAAGCGCCACTCCTTGGGCAAAGCATCGTCAGAGGTGATCCTGGACCTCGAGTCCGTGTCAGGGTCGATTACCTGCCCAACCTCCGGCACGCGCAGCTTGATCACTTGCAGTTCTGTGTCGGTCACGGTGTACCTGGACACTCGGACATAGCCGATGCGGTCCAGGCCTCTGAATCCTAGATACTGGCACCATCTCTCGCCGTCGCCGGGATGGACGTCGAGGATCTTGCCATCTTCGAATAGGATCTTATATGGGGCTGGTCTATCTGCATGAGGCTTCGTGACGACGTAGCCCAGGAAGATGGCTGGATGCGGATATGCTTCGCGCAGGATCCGAGCGAGCTCCGTCGTTTGCAGCTCGCGATCGAGAGGGTCTTCTTCCTGACCATTGTGACTGACGATGACGTGTGTGTGCACGCCGTACACATCCAATACGGCGTGGATAGCGGGTGCAAGCTCGCCATGAGGGCTGGGCAGCAGATGGTGCGTAGTGTTGACGATCGGGAACTTCGAGAGCAAAGTCGCGCCCCACGTATGCTTGTCCGGTCCAGGACCTATGTCTGCGTACATGCCCAGCGATTGAGCAAGATACTGTGTCAGATCTCGATTGCCAAACACGCTCCGTTGCAAGTCAGATTCAAGTAGGCCAACGACGTCCAACTCCATGTCGCCGATCAAAGTCGACATCCGTCTTGACGACTCATAAAGATTCTGATCCAGAGCGAAGTGGACCGTCCAAATGCCAGCCGTAAGGATTCGCTCTTGCGGGCGATACGGCTGCACAGAATTAGCAGGCACGAGGCGGACCGAGGAGATGACTGCTGCCGCTGCTGCAATCGCCAAGACTACGGCACCTGTGTACTTGAACAAGCGCGTCCCTTTCCTACTCAACACTTCTAGCGATGCGCGTGTCCGTGGCGCGGCTGAAGGCTGCGACATCCTCAAGCCAGTCATGCCGGCCAACAGCATCGCCAATTGTGCCACCATCATGCTTCGGTCAGGGCCGGAAGGTGTTAGCCTCGCAAGAGCTGCACCTTCATCGCCGTATTGTACTCACGCATCCGAGTGTTCTCTAAAAGGTTTCCCGCCCGGAACGAAGGCGTATGCAACAGTCAGAGTTTGGAAGAAGGTCATCAAGTCTGCCGTGAGCCAAGCTCCAAGCATGATCTTGAGGGGGTGGTGCTGCATTGCGTTTGTAAGAATGGGCAAAGCGATCGGCGGCAAGAACACTGCCACGGCGATAGCACCGAGGAAGGCGTCCCAGTCTGATGCAGTCAAGAGTTGGTATGACCCGAATGCGCCTAAGAAGAACCAGAGAATGTGAGAGCCCAGGTCGGGGATAGCAAGTGATAGCATGAGCGACACAAGCGAGGCACCGAGGACAAAAACGCCGTGTGGAATGGCCATTGGACTGGTACCGAGGAAAGAGACGCCAAATCAGCTTCAGGTCGACGCGAAAGTTTGTGGGGCAACTTACCCTGTAACAGGCCATCCGGTCCAAGTCCACGAGATCATCGTGCCACTGTCGGTGATGTACGTGTGCAACGAGTAGATCAAGCTGCCAGCCGACACAGCGGCCGCGACGGTGGACAGCCAGCTCTGCGGTGCAGCTCTGTTACGGAGAGGTGCGAGCTTCGCTTGTCTCGCTACGACGTGCACATAGAGCTGTTCCACATTCGCGAGCACAGCAAGGGAGAGCGCTACGCCGTTGAGACCGCCATTCGTCTGGTTCATGAATGGCCAGGCTGGATTGTTGCTGTGATTGGCGTACTTCGCAAAGCTAGAGAGAAATAGGCCGAGCAGCCACACTGCAGGACAATCATCGAGCGGACCGAGGTCAGCTTGCAGTCAAGGCGAGGTCGGCGCCGATACGCACCAGTGACTTTGCGCTGCAGCTCCTCGCGTTCCCACGCAGCTGCCCAATCCAATGTTGAATGCACCGCAAAGCCCATGGCGCCAACTGCAGTCAACATCAGTCTGGCAAGCGGATTGGCGATCCACCAGCAGCCCATTCCAACCAGGCTCAAGGTACGGAGCGTCACCTCAGCACCCAGCGCGGTGCTGCCGACACAAGCGACCGATGCAGATTGGTATTTAGGCTCGACCAATAGCCTTCGCCGAACGAAAGGTAAGAGGCAAAAGCCCAACGCGAAAACTTGGCTAACTAGCAGCACTTCGTGTCCTCCGACTGCGAGATTGTAGACGCTGAAGAAGAAGATGGTCGGGTGCAGAGCCGTCAAAGTTGTCCAGAAGCAGAAGCCTAGAGGCATGGACAAAGTCAGCAAGCCCGGTCAAGAGTGCGCGTTTCAGCTCCGCAAGCATTGTCATCGTTACGAACCTATGTAGGTCTCGGCTAGCAGGCTGATGATGTCTCGAAGGGCTGATGCTTCTACTGGGTCCTGGTCACGGCTACTGGACTTGCTCTTGTACCTGTGTAGACGTGGTTCAGACTCTATCGGATCAGTCCGAGGGATTCAACCATTGGCATTGTAGCATCCTTCCCTATTTTTGCCAACATCACCTAGGAAGCAGTAAAGATGCGTACCCTGACTTTTGTGCGGCGCTAATACCGCCGAGTCTCTGTGGCGGCGTGGACCATGCTCCCTTCTCTACAGCAGCAGCCGTCCCGCCATCCACCCAAGAACCGCCGAAGAGCTTTGGAATTCCAAGTTCGCGCTCTGCGGGTCCAGCAGGACGTTGCGGCGCAGCGGCTTCGACGACGTGTAACTCCAGTCTGCTTAAATCGTAGACGCTTGCAAAGTCAAAGAGCAAGTCAAAGACGATCAAGCCCCATTCAAAGAAGGAGTAATGGGTGTATGCGCCGGGTATATGCTGGACCTTGTGTCGGTAGAAGAACAAGATCATGAACGGAATCATTGACCAGAAAGCAAAGGCTGCTCTCCGTCTCATGGTGCGCGCTTTGGTTGCGATGGCGGATGCTGTCACCGCGTTGGAGGAGTGCTCCGCAGCTGAAGTGGGCGATGCCAGACTCAGACTGCCGCTGCTGATGTACATCCAGGCTGGAGTGAGCACGAGGTATGCAATCATGCATACATCGTGGACATCGTGGTCATCCGTCGAGGTGATGTAGACCCAGCCACCGCATGAAAAGGTGCGCAACACGCCTACTGCCAGCAGCACCTTGGCTCTGGATGAAGTCGGGTTGGAGAGGGAGACAAGGAGGCTTGAAAGCAAAACCAATGCCAGCCTAGGACCTGACATGAGCGCAATGAAGATTTGAAAGATGTTGCTGCATTGATTTTTGCAATGCGTCAGTGGAAGCCTGTGACCCCAACACTCATTCACGAAAGCCCTGCTCACCGCTCTGGGTACCAGTCTCCTATAGTAGCGCTGACGCTCGGCCAATACTCGTAAGGCCAACCAGCCACGCCATTCTTGACCACCTTCTTGTAGTGCAGGCTAAGTGCGAGCACCAAGGCCCCGCCAAAGGCAAGAAATCCAAAGAGCGTGTGCACGTACGAGACGAGGGCGCATGAGATGGTGATGAGGGGCGTGCTTCGGCTACGAGAAATGTCGGATGGCATGATGGGCGCCCAATGCGGCTGACAGAAGAAGCCAGCGGGACCGGCGAATGTGCCCAAAGAGCTATAGGAGCGCGAGTCCGATTGATGGTCGATCTTTGCCAGCAAGATGCAGATAGATGCTATTGACCACAGCGAGCGGGCATCCACCCATCAGGATGCGAGAGTATGTTGGTGGGGTCAAGGGTCCAAAGTTATCGTGAGTCGGCGAGTCGATCTCCGCAAAGCTGTATCGACAAGCGGGCGAGCCTCGCAGCTCGCTTGTTGCAGCCCGTGGACTCGTGGGCATTGCCAAGACTCCGTCGTAGAATGAGACTCCGCGGCAGGGTGGGATGCCCAAAAGGGCGAGTGTTGCAGCATGCATGAGCTGCGAAATGAGAAGATGTGCCCGTCCAAGACATGCAGAAGCCCTCATTTCGCACGGGTCAAGGCAAAGGCGCGCGCGGCACGGCGCATGGCTTATTGTGGAGGTCCGCGCGCACAGTCGCGCACTGCATGCTGCCCGGCTGCGTGATGGTTTT
This sequence comes from Ceraceosorus guamensis, assembly GCF_003144195.1. Lineage (NCBI taxonomy): Eukaryota > Fungi > Basidiomycota > Exobasidiomycetes > Ceraceosorales > Ceraceosoraceae > Ceraceosorus > Ceraceosorus guamensis. The sequence continues at coordinate 70,351 of NW_020290026.1, forward strand.
GCGTACAAGATTCTTGATTACAAAATCAGGGCTCTTCCGACTTCGTTTTGTATTCTTGATTTCGTTTTCCGGGCCGCTTTCGAGAAATGGCGGCTAACAGCCTGCAAGGGCTCCTAGAAGGAATCAATTTAGACTCTTCACCGGTACCCACATTCGTCCTCGTAATCGATGGCATCGAGGAAGCGGGACTGCTAACTTAATGTACGATCGTGATCCCATGTAGACGTTCGTACCACCACCTCACATCCATTCAAAATCAGTCCACCCACTCCAGACTCGAAAGCGGTTGACAGAATGCGCACTTCGGTTCTGCTCCCAGCCTTGACGCTGGCTGCGTCTGTAGCGGCGAAGACACTCGACCCGCTCAGCCTCATCCAAGCACCCCGCCCTGGAGTCGGAATCGCAAGCCCGACTGGACATGCAGCTCTCTGGGCCATTCGAAGCTGGAACCAAAGCACTCTGACCCGCTCTTCCACCCTGTATGCTCTACACCTACCGACCCACCACGATGCTGCTGAACAGTCCAGCGAGCTGGAAGAACTCGTGCCAGTAGTACACAATGCCACTTCTGCGTTCTGGATCTCTCCAGAGGAAGCAGCATACATCATCGAGGATGTCATGTACGTCAAGAACCTGTCCATCTCTCAGCAGTACATCGACCCTCGTGACCCAGGTGCCCGTGTAGGCCACCTTCCAGCAGAAGTCACCTCTCTGCGTGTTGCCCGCACCGCCAAGGGTCAGGGCGAGGGCACAGCTACCCTCGTCTTCTCCGCAGAGGTCTACGAAGATGGCTCTTTGAGTGACGTCAAGGCACGCGACGATGCCGAAGCTGAGGAGTGGTCCCGTGTCAAGTCCTACGAGAATGTGCCAATAAGACACTGGAACAAGTGGCTCAAGCCAGGCAAGCGCAGTCAGTTGTTCAGCTTGGACTTGACGCGCAACAAGAAGGGCTACGAGACGAGTTGGCTCTTTGCAGGCGAGCCAAAGAATCTGCTCAATGGAACCAGGCTTGAGGCACCTGTTCCACCATTCGGTGACGAGAGCGACTATGCTGTCAGTGCCGAAGCCGGACTCGTCGCTTTTACGGCTAAGGATCCCGCAGTCAATGCAGCCTGGCACACGCGTCAACATATCTATACCGTCCCTCTTGACGGCAGCGAAGCTCCCCGTCAAATCACCCAGGGGGACATCGGAGCTACTTCGTCTCCGGAATTTTCTCCCGATGGCAACCACCTCGCCTGGCTTCAGATGGCGAGAGACGGGTTCGAGTCCGACGTGCGAGTCGTTCAATTGCATAATCTCGAAACAAAGGAGACGGAACAGTTGCTCACGCAATGGGACCGCAGTCCTTCTTCCCTCAGCTTTGCGCCCGATGGCGAGAATTTGTACCTCGTTGGGGAGGATCGCGAGCAAATCAAGCTTTGGCGTCTGCCTGTGCTAGACAAACGAACCCAATCTGAGGCATCCCAGAACGGCAGCACGCTGGAGACCGTAATCAGAGCTGGCGGTGTCGGGTTCATTGATACTATTCCGGGTGGTGGAGCAGTCATCACGAAGTCGAGTATGCGCAGCCCCGCAGACCTGTTCTACCTGAGCGAGAAGTCGGACAAACTCATCCGCTTGACAGACATCACCAAGAATTCCTTGCTGCACGGTTTGGATCTCGGACCCGAACCGTACCGCTTTAATTACACTGGAGCGGAGGGCCGCACGACCTACGGCTGGATCATTCCGCCACCCGGCTATGACCGCTACGACAAGTCTCAGTCTTGGCCGCTTCTTACGCTCATCCACGGTGGGCCAGAAGGTAGCTGGGAGAACAACTGGAATGTGCGTTGGAATCCTGAGACCTTCGCTGCTGCCGGATTCTTCACCATCGCTCTGGATCCCGCCGGGTCTACAGGTTTCGGCAAGAAGCACCAGGAGGACATTTTGGGCTCTTGGGGCGGTCGCGCTTTCTACGACATTCGTGCTGGTGTGCACCACATCCTGCAGACTTTCGACAATGTGGACGCTGAGCGCGTAGTTGCAGCTGGGGCCTCATTTGGAGGTTATTCGATCAACTGGATTCAAGGCCACAACGAGGATGGCTTGTTCAAGGGTCTTGTCTCCCATGACGGTGTCTTCAGCACGCTAGCCACCTTCTATTCTACTGACGAACTGTACTTTCCCGAATTCGAGTTTGGAGGTGTGCCCTGGATTGCCAGAGAGGGCTACGAGCGATGGAACCCAGAACGATTCACTGGAAACTGGAACACGCCGCAATTGACCATTGCTGGTAGGGACGACTTCCGACTTCCCGAGTCAGAGGGCATTTCCGTCTTCAACACGCTTCAACGAAGAGGCGTGCCATCTAAGCTGCTCGTCTTCCAAGAAGGCCATTGGGTAGTCGACGAGCGCAACAGTCTGCGCTGGTACACTGAAGTCATCGATTGGCTCAAAAAGTATAGCGCCGAGCAAGCGCCCGAGTCCGAGCTCTTGATGGCGGAGACAGTCGATGCCGCAGAAGTCGACGATTCTTCCTCTGGGCTGCTCTTCCAACAACAATGAGAGGCGAGCTCGAGGTATTCTGCTTCGACGAAACATGACCAGACCTTTTTCACCATTTCACCTTCGCGATCCTCTCGCTTTTGTTGTTCTCCGTCGGGTGCCTGGCCCTCCCTCCATCGAAGACATGGGTTGAGTGTCCCACCACTATTCGCGTGCAGTTCCGAACCCGTTTCGCTTACACCGACACGTCTGTGAGGTCTGAGAGGTTGCGACAATCAGAATGTCAAGCTTGTCGCGGGCGCCTCGGGTATTGAATTATCGTGATCAGGTAAGGTACGGCCACGACGCTGTCTGTCATTTTGCTCCGGCGAGGCCAGCTCGTGCTGGACGGCGAAACGGTGGGACGCAGGCTATACCTACAGCGAAAGCGGCGGCCGGACAGCTACCGCGCAAAAATCAAAAACGCACTCAAACTGCACGAACAAGGGTTTCACGACGATGTGGAGGGACGTTGCATGGGCTGTCGCTCGCTCGATCGGGGCACACGAGTTCCGCGCTCTATGATTTTTGTCCATGCGCGCGTGGTATGCTTCTTAATCGGGCATTTTTTGGTAAGTGCCCCTTTTAGTTTGATGAGTTCATGGTTGAAGGATCATGTGAAAGGAGCCGGCTGAGCGGTACATGATGTGCGCTGCCTGCGATCAGACCTCTCTCTTGTCTAGAAAGGGGCGCTGTCCCGCATAATGAGGTGTCGCAGAGGGAAGAGCGTCACTCGCAACATGTGAAATCACAAACGTGTAGGAGCTTTGGTCGTTTTGTGTCACCAAACCATCACACGCAACGCTGCACACCGTCTTCTGCGCTTCTACGGAGCACTTTTTCCAAGGCCAAGCTTCCAGCATACGCACAACTTGACCGCCATTATGGCCGAAGTTCCAGTGCCCATCGGGGCCATTTACAAGGGCGGGGACAGCGCTTCTTTGAACGCTTTGCGCGCCAACGAAGAGGCCAGCAAGATGTACGCTCCATCCGTCTTTTCCCCTCACACGCTCTCGGAGAAGGGCCACAAGAGGGTGGCCAAGGACAGGGTGCCCAAAGGCAAGAACAAGAGGCCCACAGATGACGCCATCTCTAAAGGAGCCACCTTGCCATCTCAGGAGGCTGGATTCGATGTGTACTACGAGGTGCATGGCAAAGGGCCCAAGAAGATTATCTGTCTCATGGGTCTCAACAACAGCTGTTTCGGGTGAGTCGCGCTGCTTGCTCTACCTCAAGCTAGCCCACACGTGCTTATTAGCAGAACCGAATTCCTGACGCTCACACCTCGATTGCGGTCTTAACAGCTGGCTGCAGCAAGTGGAGCGTTTCGGATCAGACCCGGACTATTCCATCCTCGTCATTGATAATCGCGGCTACGGCAACTCCGAGACGCCTGCCGGCTTCTACACGTGAGTGTCCCAAGCTGCTACAGCTGCCTTGACAAGGCACGCATAAGAGGATGAATGTTCACAGGTCATATGCAAAGCCATGCTTCATCCGCTCACCCTACATTTCGTCTGTCGCAGCACATCCTCCATGGCGAAAGATGCCCTCGAGGTGCTGGATCAGATTGGATGGACCGCAGATCGGCAACTGCATGTGGTCGGCGTGAGCATGGGCGGGATGATTACCCTGGAGATTGCCAAGCTGGCTCCCAAGCGCGTTGCGAGCATCAATTTGGTCAGCACGACGTCTGGACAAGGAAGGGGAGAGAAAAATCTCCTGACATCACTGCCGCCTGTGAGTAATTGCTAAGGATGGACCTAGCATCGGACGAAATGCTGACTTTGCCCCTCTTCTCTTCCATGACTCATCTGCACCTTTGGCAGCTCACCGGCGTGACCACTATCGCGCGAGTGATTGCAGGAAGGATCCTCAATATGGACTCGGATCAGTGGAGGGTGGGACAGGTGCTCGAATTGCTCTTTCCCAAAGTCTGGCTCGCAGAGGTTCATCCCGAAGATCCCAGCGGCCGCACACGGCGAGACGTGATGAGGGAGATGTTCGAGTGGCGCTTCGCCTACACTCGGAGGCAAACACTGCCCGGCGCTTTTGCTCAGATCGGAGCGGTGGCTACTCACAGGGTTACACCTAAAGAGCTGGCAGCTATCAACCTCGATATTCCTGCCATTGCCATCTTTACGGGAGATCAAGACAATCTCGTCAATCCTGCCAACTCGTTCCACTTGCACAAGCACCTTCCTAGGGCCGACTTTACACAGTACAAGAATGCCGGTCATGCTTTGCCCGTACAGTGAGTGTGTTGTTGCAACACGGCTCGCACTTCCTGCGGCTCGGAATGTGCGGTTGACCATGCTTTCGACTTGATGTTGTTGACGTTGCGCAGGAAACCTCAGGAACTCAACGACGCCTTGCAGAAGAATTTCGAGAAGGCCGCCGCTCACCTGGCAAACAGCGCCTCCGGACCCTGGCCTCACTTTACATCTGTCTCGAAGCAATGAGATGCAGGCTGGTTCCTCTGGCCTTCACGTCGCAATGTAATGGACATTGAGCGCCACGGGGAAAATGCTGGGCGAATGCAGTGTGGCATGCTGAAGGTCTCAAACAAGTACATAGATCTCATCCAATACCGGCCGCTTGACGTTGCGAGCTTTGATCGCTTCGCGCACCATTTGTCTAGTCAAGAGGAGCGCTGGCTCCAACAGCGGCGTCGGCTGCCCCAACTTTTGAGCGTTCAGGCTGGCTCGATCCGACTTCTGACCGCTCGTCGAGTTATGCGCGTCGAGCCGTGCAATTGCCGCCGCATCAAAGGGAATGGAATGAGACGCCTGAGCTGGGTCGTTGCCCTCCGCACCATGAGCGTGTTCTAGCTTGACGCTTGCGGTCCTGATTTGCGGTTCAGCAGGGTGCTCTGCATCGATACCAAAGGGCTTCAGAGCGACAACTTCAGGCGTCGCTACTCTGAATCTTAGCAGTCCACATTCTGCCAGAGCGAATGAGACGTCATCGACTCTGAGACGAGTCGCAGAAGCAAGCCTTTCGAGGGTGGTGACGAGCGCGACGTCTCCGCTGCCCGTTCCCTCCACGTCAGCTCGGATCTGCAGTGCTGGGTGTGCCGCTATGACCGCCTCAATGCGCTCGTCTTCTTCCATCGACTCTGTCTGCTCCTGCTTCGCAGCATGAGAGCGTGAGCCCCTTGTAGATGGAGTAGGCTCGTCCAGGTGAGCTGAAGTTGCAGTCTCACTCGCGTCTTCCTCCGTCTTAACTCCGCCAACAGACCGAGCAGGCTCTGGCGAATTAGCGCCACGAGGAGGTACATTCACTGAAGCAGAGGCGCTTCGAACGCTAGACCTTCGACCTGGACCTCGTTTCTGGCTTCCTGCATTCAACACAGGCAGCGCTTTCGGTGCAGCTCCAAAGCCTTTGCTGATCCTCAAAAGCCACTTCCTTTGCATTTCATCCTCTTCAGCATCGCCAGTGCTTATCAAAGCATTTCCTGCGTGGGACTTGGGCTCGGGTAGACCAAGCAAAGCTCTGCGGATGCGAGAGCACTCTCGCACCTGCCTGGCCCTCAGAGCAGCTGAGTAAGCCCGAGAAGGTCCTGAGCCTACCTTCTGAGGCGAGCTAGCACTAGGAGGAGGCGCCAAGAGTCGAGAAGAAATGTCTGCAGTTGTATCATCGAAGGCGAGGGCCAACGCGCGCAAGACGACAGAGCACCAGAAAGCCAGATAGCCTCTGAATCCTAGTGACGACAATGGTCGCTCGGGGGTACCTGCCACTGCATCGTGTGCAGAGAGATAGTAACCTGCGAAGTGACAAGAGCCCTGTCAGCTGGGCCGAGCGGCCAGGTAGCAATGACGAAGGCACTCACTGAACTCGATCATCAATGTTCCAAAGCTTCGCTTTTGGAATGGTGGGAAGGTGATGATGCACGCAAGATTATAGTCGTCATAAGAGAGCTTCTCCTAGGAGCAATAAATACCAAAAGTCGATGCTACATCAGTTCCACGGAACGCTGCTTGCAGTGAGTCTGGTGCGCTCAACCTACCTTTGAGAAGAATCCAATAGGATGATCAAACTGCGCGCTGGCATCTGTGAGGACGTAAAAGAGGAAGTTCTCCACGTCGAAGCAGATGGCTTTGTGATCGATAAAGAGTTTGCCCAGCAATGACAAATTTTGGGCGTAGAGCTAGGTGTAGAGCGCACAGACAGGAAGTCAGTCTATTGCCGCACGCCCGAATATCATAAGCTCAAACAACTCCTCACCTTTTGCACTGCACCGTCGACTTCCCAGATAATGTGAGCTCCTCGTTGATATACTTTGCGTCCGGGTGGATGTGTATGCGTGCACTCTTTCTACAGGGGATCGACCGCGCAGCGAAAGGAATAGGTCAGTCTACGCCACGTGAGCAGCGCCTCTTGTCTAGCACGTCGATCGACCTGGCAGTCTTACCCACCTTGTGTACCCGATAGCCAGTGTGCGTTCGGGCATACTTGAAACATCCGTCGCACACCCACAAAGAGCGTCCTGTGCTGAGCGTAGGATGGGCCTGCACGGCTTGCTGTTGAGCGTCGTTCGTCGTGATCACGCCAACACGGGCTGACTGGGTATCGATGCTGCTCGAATGAAGAGTGGAGCCAAAAGGCGTCGCCAGGGCTGCCGGGGCGGCCAAAGACGAGCTGGACGTTCCGTTTGACGCAGGAAGACCGGAGAGCGCGCCTGGCAGATGAGGCACGCTGGCGGGTGGTCTTGCTACACTGGTCAGCTCTGCAGTGCCTGCGGATGCGCTCGTCATGGGCTGCGACACAGTGCTGGGACCGTGCTCGGCGCGGACATCCACCGCGGCAGCAGCGGAGTCGGACGGAGGAACGGGAGTGGGTCGAGCGCTGCTGTCGGTGCTGCTATCCGAGCCCTTGCCCTCACGAGTCGGCTGAGTCTTGCCTGAAGTATTTCTGGGCCCATCGTCCGTGATCTGACCTGGATGCTCTGGATTTCGCTTACGTCGGATGTTGATACCTCGCTTGGTCAGCACGGAGGAGTCGCCAGCACCATAGGTCGACGCCGACGCATGAGCGGAGGTCGGCGAGTCGACGCTCTCATCGTCGAGCGGATATGGGCTCGGGTACCACGTCTTGATCTCGTGGGAGCCCAGAAAGACGCTACATTGCGTCGTACAGCCAGAGGCAACGCGTTGGCACAAGGTTAGTGGCGCATGGGATTCACTTTGCGGATTCAAACTCACCGTTCAATGCCGCGCTTGGGCATGCTATGCAGCAAGTGTTTCCTGCCCATCTTTGCGGCAGGCGGGATGGATGTGGACGAAGTACTTGCGGGCACCCCTCCCTCTAACGGGTCAGTCGTCAGGGCAGACGCCAAAAGCGGAGCAAAGTCATTGCCTGGAGTGTCGTGCTGTGAAATCTACGAACACACGGTCGCGATTTCAGCGGGCTCTGTCGTGGTTGTCAAAGCTGCCGTGACACGCTAGATAAAACCAGCACCCCGCCCCACGTGCTAATGCGATCACGACAGCAAGAGCCAGAGCGCACGTAGTAGCATGCCACAATCTGTCCCAGCGACAGTGCGACGATCATGAATGGGACCAGTGGCCCAAGTACGCAGCTCTTCTGGGGGCTCACACAGCCTGTACCGTGCATCCCCACCAAAGAACTCAGCGCCACTCACGTGTCCCTCCCTATGTCTCTTGTGCGAAGCAGCATCATCCGACTCCATGCCCCTTTTTCCCTGTTTTGCAAAGCCAGGCTCGCTGGGGTGGGCGTCCGAGTGGTGGTGACTCATGATTGACGAAGCTCTGCGAGTGCGTGATCGGGCGAGGCGAGCGAGCTGTCCCACAAGAAACTTGGGGTTACCGAGTCTCAGGGCAGAGGATATTGAGATGGTGGGCTATCGCTGCGTGGAATGCTCGTAGGGATGCTGTCAATGCACTGCCTGCCTTTTGACAATTTGCGACTCCCTCTCACGCCGCGGTGACCGTCGTGGTGAAAGCGATTCGTATCTTTGTCGGTTGACTACAGTTGAACGGTAGGCGCCCGAATTGGAAAGAGGAGCAAGTTGGAGTCCGCATCCAGTGTCGGCAGACATCGGTGGGTGTGCCAACTGCTAGTGTATGATAGCCTTTGCGCAAGCACCGTCGCTTTTGTTGCAGTCTGTGAGTATTGGTCGGAATGAATGATCGTAAATGACGCATCGTGAACCAGCAAATTGACGAACACGGCATCTTCAGAGTGCACTCACGACTACCCGCCGTGTCTCACCTTTTCCTTCCGACGCGTTGGATTGCAATCGTGCGTCGCGCACTTTTTTTGGGTGCGCGCGTAAAGAAGCGCGTCGCTGCTGAGCTGGGAGCAGCATCAGTCAAAGTCATGCACGAGTCACAGTGCAAGTCGTGAGTTCGAGCGCTGCTCGTGGAGTGTGGAGGATGCTGCATAGCAAACCCAATTAATCGACGAGACCATCTCGCTTCCTTCCCCTTCACACTCTTGCACTCGCAAGCGGACTGCCACAATCTCTCTTGTCAATTGAGATCGAAGGGTACAACGGCTACAGCGGCGATTTCCCCCACCATGTCGTGCAGCTCTGCCGCTTCCACCAGTGCCAAATCTGGCCTGTCGGCAATCAGGTGCACGCACATTCCTCATCAAGTACCATACCTGCTAGGCCTCTCGCTACAAGAGCATCTCGTCTCCCGTCGAGCTCGAGCTCGCGAATTTCTCTCGCAGCAGCCTTCCCAGGGACCTCATTCCGGTCACAGCAAGCCTGCGGCATCATATGAGCGTGCTAGTAGCATAGCTCACACGGACCATCTTCTCTTGCTGGAGCACACACCCGTCTACACAGAAGGACGGAGGCAAAGCTCTACGGAGCTCAGCGGCAATGAACAAGAAGGCAACAGGCTTCGAGCTCTCGGCGCAGATTATGTACAGACACGGCGGGGCGGACTCGTCACGTATCATGGTCCTGGTCAGCTTGTAGGCTACCCCATCTGGGATATAGGCGCGATGGACGTGAGTTGCTGGCTGATGAGCTACGCTGTATCGCTTCAATGGCATCAGAGGTCGAGCCCAGCAGGATTTGAAATGCTCATCCACAGCCCACCTTGCTTTGCCCTGATCCCACAGCTTTCAACGCGCTGTTACGTGGATAAGATCCAGGCAGCCCTTACAAAGCTGCTTCACAGTGCGCCTTATCATCTATCCACCGTGCCAGCGCAGTCGGACGAGACGGGCGTGTGGTCCGACATTTCCCACAAGATAGCCTCCATTGGCATTCAGGTCCGTCATCGCATCACCTCTCACGGCTTTGCTTTGAACGTTGGCATGCACGTCTTGCCGTGGTTTGAACATATCGTAGCTTGCGGAATAGTGGGAAAGGGCATGACGAGCATAGAGCGGGAAAGGGCGCTGTTGATCAAGAGGGAAGAAGAAACTAGACCGGATAGAGGCGCAGCCGACAGCGTCGAAGAGGGCAGAGTGAAAGCTCTAGAAGAGCAAGCTGAGAGGCAAGGGCTGGTACAGCCCCAAGACTCCGGCCGCAGAGATCCTAGGGAGAGCGCGAAATTGTTCGTCGGGCCAGAGTCTCGGACAAAGGTCGAAGACGTTGTGCCAAACCTGGTCCAGCACTTCAGCAGCACATTCGGCAGGGAGATCATCCCTGCCCCGGCAACTCAATTCGTCTACCAAGCAGATGCTCAGGGAGTCTTGGCCGGTGTCACAGTCGATGGAGAAGACATCAATGTAACACAATGAAATGCGCTAGCTGTCAGAGACAATTCTTGGTGGCGTCTGGTGTCGGAACGAGGCCTTGATTCTATTGCACACTTGATTCTCATCCGGTCATCACACCGCGTGTAGTACATAGCAAGCTCGGAAGAGGATAGCGTGCGAATTCAGAAGCACGTGTATAAGTGGGTAACGCGTCGACCTCCTGCGCATGGATCATCGTCCTCCGCCAGCGGGATCTCTCCGCGCGCGTGGCACATACGGCTGCGTGCCTGGCGCAGACGACTCTCTTGACCTCGAGTAAGCCTGAGGCTCACCTCTCCGTGGAGGCGAAGCCGGTCCAGGCGCTCTGCTGCTGTACTCTGGCCCCGCATCTATGCGCTGGCCACTTTGGGGACGAGAACCTCCACCAGAAGGAGCTTGCGGCGCGGAACCGGTGATCCAGCCCCACGTCGAGGAACCCCAGCCAGCCTGCTGACTTTCGGAACCCGAAGTTTGACGGGCGTGTGGTGGCAGACCTTCACTGAAAGTCCTGCTGTTCGATCCTGCTGAGCCTGTTGACGGACTGATTGGACTCTGCAAAGAATCGCTTGAGAGGCTTCTGGCAGGACGCAGAAGAGGACGTACCTGCGATAGGACGCACACAAGTCAGACGAACCCAGTCGGCCTCGGAAAGTTGTGCGCGCTCGGCAGTCATCATGTGCATAGCACTCACCATCTCGGTGAACAGCGGGACCATGTCCGGCAAGATTTTGAGCTCAGGAGCGCGAGGTGGCTTCGCTTTCTTGCTCGCTCGGGTCAAAGCTGCTGAAGGACCGTCAGACGCCGAGGGCTCCGAGGTGAGAGGTGCAGGCGGCAGTGGTGGCAGATCTTTGTCTGCTGGCCTTGCTGTCAATTGAGACACACTGCGACCAGGCAGTGGAGGTCTCCATTTGCTCGCCTGCGCGCTGATTGAAGGCTGCTCTATCGAGGTTGCTGTCGTTGAGTTGCTCGATCGTGATGTTCGACCAATCGCATCGGAAAGAGCGGATCTGTCCTCAGATGTACGACTTGAAGACGGGGCGGTGTCGCTGTCGCTTGTCTCGCTACTCGCTCTCCTAGCCTCGCGCGACTCGTACCACTGTTCCTCTTCCTCGTCGTCTTCATCTTCGTCTTCGCCACCTTCACTGTCCCCATCGTCAAACTCCACTTCCGCTTCGATCTCTTCAATCTCGCCTGTGAAGGTATTGCCCACGCCCAAATTGTCCACCATCGCTGCGACGAATGCTTGGTCATCATCAACGAACCCGGAGCTTGCAGCGCTTCCGAGATCACCGCCACCCGCACCCATCAACTTCGTGGCTGCGCCCTCTACTTCCTTGTTGGCGAGTCTGCGCCTTAGCTTCAGCTCACGAACCATCTTGATTCTGTAGGCATGTACGACGATGGCATCGATCTCGGCCAAAGCAGCGCGTCGCTCTGCGCCGCCTGCAGGCATGCAGATCTCCAAGTCCACTTGTCCAACGCCGCGCCGTGTTAGAGTACCTTTTGGCTGTTGAGGCTGGAAACTTTGCTGGTAGGCTTTTGGAGTGGTCAAATCGATGACTCTTTCTGCCTTTGCAGAGGCACTGCTATTCGGCCCCTCGTCAGGTCCGCGAACAAAGTTGATGAACAGCTCGATCCAGTGCATGAGACCATCAAAGAGGCCAGAGCCCTTCGAATGTACTTCGTGCACAAAGTGATAGAAACGCCCTTCATGCCGTCCTACCAGGTCGATAAAGACCTGCACTGTGCGTTGAGGGTCTACGTAGCTCACTGATGTCGCGGTGTGTTCGTCAGCAACGCGACTACACCAAGAGGCAAAGCTCAATGGACTCACACTCCTCGTGGCCCTCAACAGTACGGATCAGGTCGTTGATGAAGGCTTGCAGATCAGACAAGCTGTCAGCGATGTTGGCAGCCTTGTAGACTTGAGCTAGAGGCGAGTAGAAGATGGTGACAATATCCTTGAGCAGTTCGGAAGTAACGCCCTGGCATTGACAAGATCGAGTCGGCTGCGTGTGAGCCCGCTGTCGCGTGGGGAACACGACATTCGACTCACTTCAAAGATCAAGCTGATCATTTGTTCTTTGTCGCGAAGGCGGGTCAAGCATCGCAAGTAGATGTGTAAATCTTCGTAAAGCCAGGCGTCGGGCGCCACGGCATCGGGCCCTTGATCTTCCTCGCCGCGACCCAGATTTGCACGATACTGCTTGTAGACCTCATAAGCTCTGCTTGCCCTCACCACTCGCGTGATTTGAGGTCTCGTCAAAGGTGCGGTACCTGCTGGTGGAGACCTCAGGATGCACGTGAGAATGTCGAGCCTCTCCGATTTAGCTTGAGCCTTCAGAGCTCTTTGATATTCTACTGGCGCATTGACGAATGCTTTGACCCTCTCGCACAAGTCTTCGTCCTCTATTTTGCCTTTGACGGCCATCAACATGCGTTCCAGCTCTCTAACCTCTTCTTGCATGCTGCTTGTAAACATACGCTGCAGTAGGCTCCTCTGTCCAAAAGGTTGAGCCAAGAACAAGTCGATGACCGATCGGATCATCGATACTGGATTGGAGATGCGCAGAATGCCCCTCAGCATGAAATATGGCATAAGACCGTGGATGCGCTTCAGCTGAGCGAAGAGGTCCGATGATGTGTCGGTGCCCATGAACAAGTGGAAGAGGGTGCTGGCAGCACTGATACGGCCCCAAGAAAGCAGAGCTCGATAGCTTTCGGGCAGTTCCTCAATATTCGGCGTGTGCTTGATGGTGCTAAAAACTCGAGTAAGACCGTCGCGTTGCACAAGATCGGACTTGAAAGCTGAGATGTGCTCGCGTAACTCTGATATCCTGCGGCTGGCTTCACTGGCAAATCTGCCTGCCTCATCTTCGCGCACAGCGTCCAGAGCCTCTCTAGCTGCCACATCCTCAACCTCTGCAGAGGACAGGGTCGTCGCATCCTCGAGCAAGAAGGAGGATAAAGCTGCAGAGTCTGCAACTGAAGGAATGGCCAAGAGGGAGCGGACATACGCTCGAAGGGTGAGCCGGTTCTTCTCTCTAGCGAGCGGAGCTGCTGAGGCTGCCGCTGGCCTGCTAAAAGGCTGTGCGATCTGCCCGGGAAGAGGAGGCGGCACTTCGCTATCGTCCCGAGCTCGACCACTGAATTCGTGTCCGCGAGTAGCTGCGTGCGCAGCTGCTCGTGAGGAGAGCCCTGCTCCAGAGCTCAGCGTCCGTTGTCTAGGCTGCGGATGGCTGGATATGTCTTCAAGATTCACTCCTCCAAACTGCAGAGAATTATCAATCACAGCGTCCCCATCGTTAAATTGACTGCCTCCGACAGTGCCCGCAAATTGCGTCCCTCTCCTGTCCTTTGCTGGCGGTCTTCCAATGTCTTCTCCAGGAAACTCTAGCTTCAGGGTGTCGGCAAGCCTTGCAAAGTCGCCATAACGGCGACTGACGAATACATCGGGAAAGTCTTGGCGCCGTGTTCGGATAAGAAACTCGTCGTGAATTTTGCTGCGAGCCAGTCTGGAAGGCTTGGTTTTGACTGTTCTGACACCAACGACATTCACATCAAAGCCGGCCTGCTCGCTCGCGAGACCGGCTAGAGCAGCCTTCATCCTGGCTTGAGCCGCCGCCATCCTCTCCCGGTCCTGCGGTGCGATGGTCAAAACCTCTTCCTGCACGCCTTGCACGTGCACTGCCGCTCCAACAAGTAATGTGACCCATTTCGCGATCTTGTTGCTGAGCCTCTTGCGCTTGCTGACCTCCCCTTCTTCTGGAGTCATGCCGCTGATGTTCCGCTCAAGAAAGCGAGTCACAAATACTTGTACCTTCTCGGGCCAGAAGTTGGCGGGTGCAGATCGCAGGAAAGGGAAAGTGACGACGAAGTGGTGGAAGAGGAAGCGGAGGATAGGAACGTCGGCTCGCGTCACAGCGGCAGAGGGCGAGAAGGGAGGCCCGAAGGAGGAGAGTGCATCTGCGAATGAGGACCAGAAGATATGCTCAGCGTTGTTTCTGACTCGCTGGTTGCCGATAGGTTTACCGCAGCATACTGACCTTTCTGACTGAGGCTCTTGATCTCTCTCTCTGCCTGCAGCTGTACCAAGGTCTTCTTCAAGTAGTGCGCTCTCAGCGGAGTCAGCTTTAGGGGATCTTGCGAATCTCGCAGTCTTGGTATACGATTCGCAATGCCTTCCAAAGAGTCGTCCCTACTACTCTGAGCATCGTCGAGAGCGTGGCCCGCGTGCTCGAAAGCTGCGTCTGGCGCTTGGCTTGCTGTTTTTGATGCCATGTCTGGAGAATGATTTGAGGATCTTGTGCCCAGCCTTGAACCGCCACGGAGGACGTCCTGGGTGATCGGGAGGAAGGCCAAGCTTGATCGGTCGCGAGGAGGGGTGTCAGGCGCGTGCTCATGGTCAGAAGGAGGCTTGACTCTGCGACAGGGTCTCGCGGCTAGAGGAACCGCATGGATGCTCCAAGGATGCACGGACAGCAGCTGTCAGCACAATCGGTCGAGCACGTTGCATTTCGCGGCGTGTGGCGCATCCGGACGCGCAGCATGCGGGCAGCAAGGTGTGGAGGCGACGCAGCAGGTCGCGCCCGCACAGCCACAGAGCCCGCAACGCGGCGGCACATCTGCTTGCCACCTCTGACCTACGGCCTATAGAGATGAACATGCGATTTGATTGGCAAACTTGATGTGAGATCGGGTCCATTATCATTCAAGGTCTCGGTATGATTCACGACCAACGCCCTTTCACACTTCAGCATTCCTCACGCTCTGCGCTGAGGTCAGCATCGTGCAAGGACGCTCTAGAAACAATCTCAGACACGGATGGCAAAGCATTCAAATCACACTGTGGATTTGTAATTGAGAATGTCAGACCTCCGCAAGATCGTAGGCATGATGCCTTTCAAAACACGAACGGTTGTTCGGAAGCTACCTGTCCCTTCGATCTCACCCTCGAGGACTGCGCTCGCGTTCAGCATAGCGATGGTCCCTTCTTTCGTGTCCAGGTCGCTCTTGGCGTCTCTCATCATACTCTTGGTCCCGCGGTCTTCTATATTCATGATTCCTTCTAGTGTCAGCATACCTTTGATTGTACTCGCTTCGATCTTCAGGCCGTCGTCTGTCTCGGTCTCTGTCGCCTGCGTGAGGATGATCGCGATGAGATCTCCTATCATTGTCTCGTCCCTGCTGAGAGCCTCCGTATTCGTGTCGCCTGTGCGAATTTCCACCTCGTCCGTAGGAATCGTGTCGATCGCGCTGCGCGAGGTACCTGCGGTCGTCTCTAGTCCTCGAAGGGGCATCACGCCTCGGAAGATCATGGCGCTGACCACGGCTCTGATCATAGTGCGTCCGACTGCCCTCGGCACGGGCAGAGCTAGACCCCGCACGACTTTTTGTTCGTTGTTGCATCCAGCTTTGGTGCAGCTTGCCGACCGATTGCGAGAAATCTACCCATATCCTTCGATCGTCGACGAGGACATTCTGCATCTTAAAGTAAGCCTACAGGTCCCCGCAGTAAAGATCGGTCTTGACTGTCAGGAGCTGATCTGCGTACTACCCTACGATTCCAACGGGCTCTGCGTCTCGCTTTCACTTGGACGCACCTGTTCCGCCTGCTCACGCTCATCGAATTCAATGAACGCATACTGAAGACTGTCTCCGGTCTGATAGGCCACAAGAAGAACACAGGTCAGAGAGAGAGACTGCTGAATCAGAATCTCCAACACCATCGCTGCACTCACTTTGCGATCCCTGATGACTTCACAGCTCATGATCACACCGAACCTCGAGAAGATCAACTGGAGATCCTCGCTCCGAGTGACGGGATTGAGCTTGCAGACGAAGAGCACGTTTTCCGGAGGTCTGACGTCCGCATGAGGCAGATCACCGACCATCTCCAGAGTCAAAGCTGCAGCTGAAGAGTCTGCTTTCCGCTTTTCCCTCTCCACCTCTTCCGCTGGACGGGTAGAGGGGTCTACAAGCTCTTCAGACGCATCTGCTCGGGCGTTCAGAAGCTGGGAAGGCGTGGGCGAGGGAGTGCGGCTTGGGGGAACGTAGCCCGGAGGGTCTGAGAATGGATCCTCTGGAGCATAAGGTGGTGTTGCGCATCGTTAGCGTAGTCATCTTGGCACTTTAATACCCTCCTAAACTCCGTGCACTCACCAAGGATTTCGACGTGCTTGATACGAATATCCAGCAGGGGTCTTCCTTTCTCATCCACATAGGCAGTGTTGATGCGGTCCAGCGCACCGCCTTCCTCCTGTCCCTCTACGACATTCCCAAACACTGCATGCTTGCCATCTAAATACGAAGCATCGTCCGTCAAGCAGATGAAGAATTGAGATCCAGCCAGCCCTTCCTCCTCGTCCTGACCATCTGCGCTTGGTCCATTGATTGGAGAAAGCGCAAACGATACAGTACCCCTGCGGTGGTTGAGCTGCTCTTCTTTCCTGAGCACAAAGTAGGGCTGCTTGCTGTATGCGGGGTTGTCGGGAGGCAACGTGTTCCAGAAACACACGCCGCCTCTTCCATCCTGCTTGGAAGAAGGATCGCCGGCTTGAGCCAAAAAGTCTCTCTGCACCGAGAAGAACGAGTTGAAATTGTACTTCTTTGCTGCTCCAAGCTTGAGAAAGTTTTCGCACGCTTTGGGAGCCAGTTTCGTCTCTAGATCAATCTAGTGTTTGAAAGCGAGACAAGAGGAGGGAGTGGCACTGTCAGAGAGCACGAGCGGTTTGACGATCACATACTGCCTGATCGACCGCTCAACAGCCACTTACCACGATGTCCCCGACTGAGGTCTCGAGAAGAACAGACATGACAGCCTAGCTGTGTGAGCGAGCAGGCTCGAAAGAGAATCCGCGCCGCCGAAACGTCAGGAGCGAAATTCCCAGCAGGTCCGAAGTGAGGATGGAGGAAGCGATCAGAATGAGAAGCGCTTGTGGACGAAGGCTCAGCAGCTGCAGACCCGTGACTCTTGCGTGTCTGCAGTTCTTGGACGTACGCGATGCGCGCGCGCTACCAGCGCCTCCTCCACCTTAGTTGGAATCCGTGGTGAGTGCATGGGCCCTGCGAGAGCCGCGACATGACCTTCGCCTCTTCCGTCATCACTCACCTTCTCCGCAACTCCCACGACGCAGTCTCGTCAGCATATGCCGACAGATGGGATGATCCGTATCGCAAACCAGACTTGAAAGTGTCGAAGAAGCAACGCATTGGCTTGAAGTCCGCCGCCATGGCTCTGCCTTACAATCGACCCAACGCCCCAGCCATCTTCTTTCGAGATCCTGAATACCTCGCCAACACCGGTCTCACACGCCTCACGGCCCTCGAATACTTTTCCCATTCATCTTTTTTCGACAAGAGATGCACCAACGAGGTGCTGCGCATGCAGAATTTGGCCAGGCTGGGCGCAAACGCAGCGCGAAGAGACCCCAAAGAGCTTCAACTGGAGTTGAGAAAGTTCAGAGGTATCGAGTTTGTTCTAGCTGAGTCTTTGGATGGAGCGGAGACAAGTACAAAAGGAGCGGTATCCCTGAATGCGGGCCCCCAATCTGGGTCAGCGGCCTCGGACCTTTTCATCGTTCACAAACGCTTAAGAGAGGGATCAGAGGACAGCCAAGTCAAGCTTCTGCAGGTCTACTTCATCCTCAGCGGAGACATCATGCGAGCACCAGATCTGTATCGTCTGGTTGGTGGAAGACTTGTGAGTGTTAGCAGCATGGTGCAACCTCGCGGCGACCTTCTCAGACGGCACTGCGAGACAAACCTTGGCGCTCATTGTTCTTGACCATCACCTCGCACTCACTCGGCACGCCGCGACGCTCAACCAAAGCTCTCGGCTCTCACGTCAATGCAGAGCTCATTGAGGACCGCATACACTGCTCTGCCTCCCTTTGATCCAATTCGCGGCGTAAGCTGGCAACTGGCGCCACCGCGAGATGAAACGGGCGCGGAGAGCGAAGACTCCGATGATGACGGCTTGCGCGCAGGAAGAACGCGTAGGCAGAGCGGGCAAGGTTCCTCAGATACTTCGTCAAGCTCCGATTCCGAAAGCTCAGGCGATGAAACGAAGGCGGGCGGCGGACGAGATGCTCAAGATAGTCACGTTGTCAAGCAAGAAGACCATGAAGGTAGCTCAGGCATCATTGTCGAAATATCTGGGGGAACGAAGGAGCAGGCGAGTGGTCAAGTCGCGAGGAAGAGCTCATCGCCACCCAAGGGTGGCCCACGGCGGTCGTCCAGATCTGCTACAGCAGCGGCGCAAGATGCAGAGTCGGACGGAATGGAAGCTGAAGATGAGATGTCCGCGACGGCATCTGCGGGAATAGCGGGCAGGAGACAAAGCACGAGGAGCGCGGGAAAGCGCAAGCGTTGATCCGCAGAGCCCTTGCTCGGCCTTCGCACACACCTCGGCTCGAGACCACTTCATCTGTACATTAGCTCGCTTCGATTGTGAATGATCAAAATGAGGTATCCGTTCATCGCGCTTCTTTGCCCAAGCCGGAACCTTCGAGCTGAGACACAGCATTGCTCTGAGATCATCCGTCATTTAGATTCACGATGCAACGAACGGGTTCAGTATGCACTAAGAGCTCGATAAAGGGAAAGCAAAGGGATAGCAAGAATGTCAATGAAAACCGAGAGCGACATATCTGTGTGCGGACAAGATTGTGATGTATTGGATGGAGTGAATGAATGTGAGAGCGACGACTCTGTAAGGAAGGCAAATTACGTGTCATCATCTAGCCAAAAATGGACAACGAAGCAGGCGAGCGCGGAATCGCGAGAGTTTCGAGAAAGAGTCGAGACAGGAACGCGGGCTCGGCGGAGCTCGACGAGGCAGCCTCTTTATTCTTGTCGGACAGGAACTGCGCTCTTTGCCTAGCGCGCATAGCCCACCTGAGGTTCAGGCGCGGCTCCACTCTTGCCGTGGCGCGATCCCTTCGACTTGCCCAATCGACCAAAGATGGAGCCTTGACGCCCAAGGTTGCCAGTCGAAGGCTGGATCTCTCCTCCTGGCGCCTCGGGCGCAGACCCGTAAGCTTCGATCTCTATGTTGGGTGTGCCTGCGGGGCTGACCGAAGAGCTGCTGCCACCCTCGGGGTTGTCGTAAGCTCCACGAGGCCTCAATGTGCCGTGTCGACCAAGGTTGCTTGCTTGGCGTTGCGTCGAGGCGCCATACCCTCCCATGTAGCTTGTCCCATCCGCGCCCATAGGAGGCGTGGATGGCGAATGACGATGGGCAGCCCCAGCTCCTCTTCGAGAGTTGCCACGGCCCATGGCTGCCAGCTCGACGTCCGATGCATCCGGTGGTGGGACATTAGGATTCTCTGCGGCAGCGCAAGGGTGGCGATCATGTCAGAGGGATGTGCAACGCTCGGAACCTGCGCCCGTGCTCTGCGCACCACGTCTTGGATTCCTCCCGCGAAGGCTTGTGCCTTGGCTGATTTCACTCACGACGTGCGCTCTTGACGCGCTTGAGGAGGCTCTTGCTTCGTTTCGGAGCCTCAGACCCACCAACTTTGCTCCAGTCGCGCTCTGGGAAGGGACTGACGCCAGCGTGATCGACACCTGCAGGACTACCATCGTCATTGAGATCACCGGGCTTGCGACCAGACATGACTGCTTCCATGTCGTAGACAGAGCTTGCACGGCTGCTTGTACCGCTCGGAACGGCTAGGCCAGAAGAATTCTTGCTTGTCTTCGCCTGTCTCTCCTTCGCGGCTGGGGAAGCGAAGTCTTGCCACGGCTCGCTGGCTACACCCCAAATCTCAGCGTGGGGATTGGCTGCGTCGCTATGAGTGTCGTGCGATTGATCTCCCCAAGCACTGCTTGGCGCATCAGAGGGGCGTCTTGAGCCGCTCGGGATGCTTTCGGCGGTAGGCGTGCTGGCATTGTTGCCACCCGCGTACAAAGCCGGTACCACGCGTGTGTCGTGATCATTGAAGCTGTCGTTCTGACTGAGCTTTCGAAGAGTGCCTTGGGCGAATTCAGAGAGGTTGCCTTGCTTCCCATTGGCGTTAGGACGCGAAGAAGCTGCCTGACCTCCGCCACGAACCACTGGTTTGCCTGTAACTGGGTCGATGTTTGGATCAAAAGCGCCAACAGGCGCCCTACGAGCATGACGGTTGGCATGCGGGGTGCAAGCGTCGTAGGGGCTGTCGTGATGGAACACTGTGGAGGGATTAGGTTTAGATGCGAGTTCAGTCGACAGATCACCAGATGACTCCAACCTCCAGAATGCCGTGCGTAGTCGCGTGCTCTTCAGCGGATGACACTCACAGCTAGCTCCATACAGACCGGTGGAATCCAAGCGGTCAATGACGTCCATGCGGGAAGACTTGCTCTCGTGCTTGCTCATCTCTTCGCGCATGCGCTTTTCTTTCTCACGGCGCTTTGCCTCCTTCTCCTCGGTGGTTTGGCGCCTGAAGGCGTTCGCAAATCTTGCTCCCATGCCCCCGCTTTTAGGTGGAGCTGTAGGCGGGGCGGAAGCCAAAGGGTCGTAGCTGTCCTTGGTGGGAACCCCGGGAGGGGCAGAAGCGGTCGTCATTGGTGAAGCTCCAGCGTAATAAGCGCCACTGCCGTCAGCAGCTCGTGCGTGGGTAGATGCTGGGTCGCTGTTGTCGACCGTGACCACGTCAGATAGCGCTGCAAGCACAGCGGCGTGCTGTTGTCTTCCTGATCCGGTAGCAGCTAGTGAAGGTTTGGACAAAAACAGGTAAGGTGTCGGCGCTTAGCTGAACGGGCAATGGTGATTCGCAATCAAAATGTCCGAGCAACGCAGTTCCGCTCGGAATCGGTCCACGTGAATCACTTGACGAACCATGCGACAATATGAAACAACTTGGCCAACCGAAAGGTCGCACGTGTGCCAGGTGTTACCACCGAATGAAAGGTAGCGGTTCCAAATGAGGCGGCGCAGACGGATCGGCGCCCACGTTCTCACGAATCGCGCAGCAGATATTGGCCAAGATAAGGGATACGTGCTGCCTGCTCCCTGGTGCGAGATCGACTCAGCAGTACTGCTCGTCGTTTCTCATCCACACTGCGCACTCGCAAAGCCTCTAGTTGGACTTTCGTAAAAACCCTTTTGCCCTCGTGGCACACCTCTTGGTTCATCGTGCGAGTGAACATTGCCCGGACTGAAAGGCCAAGGCCAAAGCGGTTCTGGTAAGGGCATACTACTCACCCATGTTCGCGAAGGCTCCGTCCTGCAGGGTTGCCAAGACTTGGGTGCCAAGGACACGCGGACTAGCAGGGTCTTGCCTTTGCTGGGTGGTGGCTGCGGGCCTGCCCTCTTGGCAGGTCTTATATCTAGCGGGGGAGGTTTCGAGGGCAGCGATGAGGTGTGTGCACAACGAAGGCCTGACGTGGTGGTGGCGATGGTGGAAGAAGGGACAGTTGATTGCATGGACGGACCTCCAAGGATGAGCAACGCCAGCAGCTAGCTTCAAAATGAGCTTTGGTGATCTTTGGCCTGTCCGCGCCATACGCCGCTCGCGGGAGCAGCAGCAGCCATGCAGCCATGCATGCATCAAGCTTGCACGCGCGCGCTATACCGGCCACACCTGCCTATATAGATGGTATGGTATGGGTTATACATGCGTGCAGTGCACACTGTGTTGCAGCGCGGACGAATTCACTCTCTAGCACGCGGCGTTAGGCAAATGGCCCATACGCACTTAATTTCTGCACATCCGGTCTTGTAAGTGGCAAATCACACTGGTGATGTGCCCCCCGGAGACTCGCTACCGCGGCTACTATGCTGATCGCGATCGTGACTGGTGCGGTGCCACTTTGACTACAACGCGCGGCGGGCTCTTACTCTTGCTTGCTCTTTGATTCAAAATTGGGAAGCGGGTCAAGATTCACGATTTTGATCGTGACTGCTTTGTGTCCATCATATAGCTATATACACTCTGGGCGAGCCATGAGCATGGCTTATGAGCAGTGTGCATGCAGACTCGCGCAGCCTGGCATATGATGCAAACATTCAAGATTAGGCTCTATAAATCAAGGTTATGCATTCAGTCAAGAGTAGTACAGAAGTCCTCAGGTTCGACCCGTGATTCTTGATTGGGGATGTACGCGGAGCTCCTAGCTGTCGGCAAATTCCAGCAGGCAGGGCTCTTACACCCTCCATTCGTGATTTTGATTCGAAATGGATGAGTCTGTAATCACGAATGTCTGCCGCATGTCCTCAAATTTTGAATTGAATGCTGACTCTCGACTCGACTCTTGACTCTTCATCTCGTGAACAGGCGTCATGCATATATCTGGGCAGTCGGAGCGGAGTGTAATCCGGCCTAGTCATGTTCAAGTCTGCCAAGAGGCCGCACCTTTGAAATCACTAAATCACTAGATGTCGGCTCAAAGACTTGAGTCTTAATCACACATGCGATGATAAAGGCAGCCAGCCAGCCAGCCTTTGCTTTGACTCTTGACTCGGGAACATGACGCTTAATTTTTAGCATCCAAGGAAGTCAAGTGCTGAGGGCAAGCCGTTGAAGAGCGCTGCATGTAGACCGCTCAGAGCAGAACATACCTCAGCATCTACGGACCAGATTCCGGCACCGCACCAGTGTAAGAGTTCAAAGTCTGCTACCGGTGTCCGTCACCACACTCAAGACTACAACTTACGATCAAAAGAAGTTGGAATCAAGACAAGAGGTGCACCAGCATCGTTGCCCGGCCACCATTCACGACGCAGGATTCAGATTCGTGATTGGTCCGCCACGCCCAAAGCGCAGAAATGAGCACGCGCTAAAGCAAGCGGCAGGCCCCTCTGCACCTCCCGCGTAGCGCCCAGCAGCAGCAAGCTGAAGGTGAGATGGTCCTGCAAGACTAGCTGCTCCATTGCCCTCAGCAGTCGCTCGCAAGCTCGGAGCCAGCCGCGGGGGCCTCAAAGACGCAGTCGTTGCTGCATGGGTCGCTCGCTATGCAGTCATGATCGAGTGAGTAGTATGCTCGACCCCGCTCCACAGATATGCCGGCGTCTTGAAGCGCGGGGTAGGTGCAGCTTCTTCTTGTCGACGCAAGAAAGTCAGAAGAATCACGAACGAGACAGTCACTTGTTTACCGGTGCTTGGTCATGACTGACAGATCTCCGCAAGTTCACGCTGCGGTCGAGGTGTGGTCGGTCGGGAGTGTACTGATGGAAAGTCGGCAGCTCCAAAGATCAACTCACAACAGTTCGTCTCCAAAAGTCTCAGCTGGAGCTAGGGGCAGAGCTAATTGTTGAAGGAGGGGAGCAAGTCACTCACTCGACGAGCGCACAGGCTCGGCTTCGACTTGCGCTGTGCGTCAAAGGACATTGACTGGCTATGCTTTCCTGTTCGCAATCACAATTTTGAATGGCCTTACGTTCTTCACACACACAGCGGTACGAGTAGTCGATAGATTGTGATTTGAGAAGGGGCAAAGCTGTGGTAAGGTTTGCCAACAGCTGAGATGGGACAATGAACGGTGGCTAAAATTGGATTGTGAAGGGCAACTTCAAAATCTTTGGCCCAAAGGCTATGATGATGACGACAGCCGCTTTCATTGCTTCATTGCTTTAGGCACGGTGTTCATTCTGAGAAGAAGACGGCAACTTCGGGGTAATCGGCAGTGCAGTAGCCCTTCGCACGCAAGAAAATAAGTCATGTCAGCTCTCGACATTGGGACACGCGAGGCATTCGGCGCGACCGTGTAAGAACGCACTTGAGTCCACTCATCGCATTGGCGGCCTAGCTGAGGTTGAACGGCCTGTACCTTCAAGTTCAAAGCTGCGGAACGAGTGTCCGAGAGCCAAACCCCGGTGGGTTCCTTACGAGCACAGCTGGCCGAAATGATGCCCTTGGCGGCGTCGATGACGTGGCACTTTGGGCGGAAGACGACGTCTCGCAAAGCGGGGATGCCCTCGCACGTTGAGGCCCAGTAATCGCAAATGTCGTCAAGCGAAGCCGGTGCTTCCTTGCTCTCACTGAACGCGCGGATCCACTCAAATACTGGAAGCGAAAAGAGCGCTGTTGGTCAGCTGCTAGGAAGAAGGAACAGTGTCTGCTATAAACTTGACTTACGGTGCATATCGCAATACTGTCTGTCGGGCGGATTACCGGCGCACTGATCCTTCACGGTGGGGAAGTCTGAGTCGTCTTTGACGTTGCGGTAGTCTCGAACAATGAAGGCAGGAATGGTGACCTTGCCATCCTGCTGTAGCAGATTCGAAACCCGGCCGACGTCTCCAGTGACGCCGTATACGACGTCACCAATGTCACCACGAGTGGTGCAACTGGCGATGATGGTGTTGTCGTCGGTCCATTTGGAGCACGTAGAATCGCTGTCCTTCAGGATCTTACCGTCACGGCGTGAGCACGTGAGCTCGAAGGCATCGCAAGCTTCATCAGACGAGCTGACTCCGCTAGCTTTGAGATTGAAGACGACCTGCTGACACTGTCCTCGCAGGCAGTCCGAGCCCCAGGTGGGGAGTTTCGCACCAGTCAACTCTTCTTCTGGCATTAGTTGCGCTTCACCGCGCTCGGGGGTGGGACTGGCCAGAACGGCAGTGCTCGGGGTGAGGACAGTCAGGGCGAGGGCGACAACGCCCACGAGGAGCACACTTGCGCGAATCATTGCGAAGGTTGACGGGAAAGCGGAGGGGGCCTTTGAGAGGGAGGGACGGAAGGGGAAGGTGCGATGGAAGCAGAAGGGAGGTACTCTGATGGAAGTGGAAGGAATCCAAGGCAGGCCAAGGCCACTATTTATACACGCGGCAAGCGCTCACAATTCCGCGCTCCAAGTCTGGACCTCTCTAGAGACGGAAAGAGCAGATCCAATCGGCTACTACAGTCGCCTGACGAAGACCTTCTCGGTCCACTTAACGTCGAGTCAAGCGATCCACCTTCCAGTATCAAAGAGCCTGTGACGTAGTCTTCACTCGGATTGATTGTGATTGAGTCGGTGGCTTTGCGGGGCCGCGCCGGGAGTCTGCGCGCGCTCTTGCTTTGTTTTGGTGCGACATTTCACAATTGAAGAGCACACGAGACACCGCGGGTGCCGTAAAATGGACGGATAGATTGCATCAGGTCAGGACTACCGGCGACGAAAGACTATATGGTTGAATAGTGTGTTGCATGCCTGGCTGCGCCGAACGCTCTGTACCGTCCTGCGCCGTGGGCAAAGGGTCATCATGAGTGCTGAGCGGCCATGTAGAAAATTTCCGATTCCATGTCCGTCGTTGCTGTCCCTCGGCTGAGGGCTTTGTACGCCAAAGAATCAATTCAAGAGTCCATCTGTGGGGCCATGTTGTGCTTGTATATCCGTGTCCAAACTCGGCGTGCGACAGTGAGCGGCGGTCCGCACATCCAATGAAACAGCGCCGGATTTGCACTCCGAAAGCACAAACGCTTGTATTCCCCCTGTGGCGACGGCCAGAGGCTATGCTTCCTTCCCATGCCCGTCATATTCCGATGCTGGTGCGAATTTCCACTTTGCTTGTAGACGCCCAGCTATGATTGCTCAGCGGTGTTGGAAAGTCCGGATAATCAGCTGCGAGTCGAAGTGCGCGCCTCATGATGAAGCTGAATGAATGCGAATGAAGGCGCTGGCGTATGAGACGCTGCTATCTCGGGCGGTCAGACACTGAGAACTTTGCTGATACGGATACGCAAGACCGGGGGAGAAGAATTCGGTTCCGCGGGATCAATTTCGAGTCGATCCCGGCAGACGCGGTACGCTGGACTGAGCTCACCTCGTATCGCGTGAAACGACACTCTGAGGAGTGTCCGCTCCTTTGTAGCTCTTCAAGTGCAGCTAATAGCACGCCAATGGGATGCCTCCCGCATATTGTGTTCTGGTGGGCCTCCAGATAGTCGTTCCAAACGTTCCTGGCCTCGCTGGCAGATTTCGCATCCGGGACGACTTCGCGCTGAGTCGGTGTGTTGCTTTCATTGGAGCCCAGGAACGGTGCCGGGCTTGGAAAGGAAATGCAGGACATTCCTTCGGCATCAAGTGCCCGAATGGACATGTGGATTGGCGTAGTGGTAGCGACGGTAGATGAGCTTCGCAATTGCGTGGGCGCTGCCGGAGGAGCGTGGTAGTGGGTGTAGCGAAAGCGCGAGCCCCTGTGGTGAGCGTGGACACGCGCCAGACCTCGTCAGCAAGAAAGACCGGGAGCTTATGAACGAGACAATCACTGACCAGTGACAAAAGTCCGAGCTGACGACGACAAAAGTCTCAGGATCAGCGAGATACGGCGCCAGGAGTCTACCGTACTTGGTCTCGGCGTTGACATTCGTGGATCCCACCAGAATCGGCACGATCTTAATTTCTGCCCTGTCACGAGACCGCAAGGAAGGCAAGAGGTCAAGGCCACTCTGACGAGTTGAGGGAAGAGCAGTGAAATCTTGAGATAATCCATGACTCTGCTCGCCATAGCTCACTCACTGTTGCCAAATTTTGCGCACGTATGGCAAATGCATCTCGATGCTGTGCTCGTCCTCGTCGGTCGAAAGAGACATGTCTTCAAACTCTCCCGTCCTCCGCAGTTCACCAATGGCTGGGTGCAAATCGAGTGTGAGCGTCAGCGTGGTGCGACCTTGCAGCACAAGTGCAAGTCATGTCAGTGCGTGGCTCACTATCGAGGTCCAAAGGTAGGTCACCTATGGGGGTCGCGTACTTCTGACATTTGCTTAGAGCGCAGCCCGACAGGTAGTGGTGGTGGGAGGGGCCGAGGATGAAGATGCGCTTGCTGATGTGGGTGCGTCACATGCGTGGCTCAATCTCAGACTCGCGTGAAGACTTCGGGGCGAGGATGACTCACTGCTTCTCGGGATCGATAGTAGCATACGCCCAAGCAGCGGCTGGTCCAGAGTATGAGTAACCAGCATGTCTGCAGCGAGAACGCAAGGCTCTTGAGCTGCTGCGACTGGGACGCGATTCACCTTGCCTCGTGCTGCGGTGTCCATATTGCAGCTGAAGCATACGTCTATGTCTGATACTTACGGTGCTATCACAGCTCTGCAGCCATCCACCGGCAAGCTCAACTTCTCTGCATCGCCCCCAGCTTGTTGTGTCCTCTTGTAGCCGAGCTGACCATCTACGTCCACATCCGCAGCACTGACTCCTCTCGGAGGGATCTCGGATGGCTTCACAGCTTGTAGCCAGCCGTTGAGCGAGCTGTCAAGTTGAGATCTGCTGGAAGTGTACCAAGAACCAGCGTGCGTTGCCTGGCGGGTAGTCATGTCAGCGCGTGCGAGGTGTATGTGTGCTATCTGGTAGCGTTGGTAAGCGCGACTGAGAGTGAGACGGGTTCGGAGAGCGATTGATCTTGCGCTGCAGCTCAGACAAGAGACCAAGTCGTTCAGAGAGCCATCTCAGAGGTGGTGAGGTGTGTTATGGAGCTAAGCACTCTCGACTGGAGTAAGCAGGTTGAGCTAGCGAAGCTGCGAGGTCTGGACGCCATGCAAGGTCAGAGATCGCGGATGGCGCCGACACGCTAAACTGCGAACGGGCCTCCTCCACTTCGCCCGCAGCTCCATAAATAGCCCAGCTCTGGCCGCGCCTGACCAAAGCAACGTAGTTCACATCTGCACACGACACTGAAGTCCCGCGCTTTGGCATTCGTGACCGAAAACCCTTGGACCGCTCACAAATGACAGGCCGCGCTTCCAACTGCACGACAATGATGCTCACTACTCGATGTCCAGAATGTCAAGGGAGCTGGTTGTGACGAGAAGCGCACGCATGCATTGGTCGAGAGCAACTTGCTTGCTGTGGCACCTGGCCGTGGATTTAACATTAGGATACAAAAAAGGCATGCACATCGCGACCCTCCAACTTCAGAGCTTGGATGGATCGAGACCAACAGTCTTAATAGCTTGGCGAACACCCTAGCACACATCCAGCAGGAAGTCACAAGTCAATGCTGGGTTCTCAAGACCAAGGACCTCGCAGGGAACCGAGCACTCACAGCATCAAGCATGACGGCTACACTGCCTCCAGGCGTTGCAAGCCCGTTCACCTCGCGGTAGATGCGCTCAATGCGAGCTGCAATCCCTCCCTTTGTCAGACCTGTACCTCCCATCAAGTAGCCAGCCTCTCGTGCGATGTCAGAGACGACAATGGCCGCGTGAGCTGAGCGATGAAGTTGACGAGAAGCAAAATCATCAGGATCGACTCCGTCCAGGCTGACAAGAACATCTCCATGACTTACCCTTCAGCAGTGCTGTGTTGCCTCCCAGCAGCTACGAGTCGTGGAGACGTGGCGTCAGGAAAGCACGACCTGACGGTACGTTTGCAGCGAAGGAGACTCACAATATTGGCTTGATTGGTGGTCATCTTCGAGTGCTGGTACACGATTGCTTCCGTCCACGCCTGCAGAGCTTCCGTTTGGCGTGCCATGTTCGCTAGATTGTAGCGGACGACCGGCTGCAGCGCGCAGCAGAGTATGAGAGAGGGCATCATAGAAACTTCAAGTCATAACCGGGTTCTCACCTGCTCAATCAGTTTTTTGCCGAATACTTGCCGCCTGTTGGCGTGATTAGTAGCGTCCTCAATGCTGAATGATGGCAAAAGATTGCTCCTGAAATGTCAGCCGCTGCGCATCGAATGAAGGAGCAGGCCATGCTGCTCACCAGACTATAGCACGGAGCAGGAGAATTGTCGATGGTAAGCGGTGCGACGGTGCATAGCGACTGCACTGGTGGGCTCACCTCTGCAGAAACGAAGCGCGACATAGATCTGGCCCGTCAAAAAGGTGCTTGATCAGCATCAGCGATCAGCAGTGAGGCGGTTACGCCTGCTCACAATTGTCTCTCGCTCGTGCAGGAAGTTCCACATCTGCAGAATGGGAGCGAACGCGGGTGCAGGCGCAGATTTAGGACGTCACTGGTCTCGTCACACAGGCCACCGCGGTACGGACTCACAATGTACTTGAAAGCTTCTCCCTCCTTCCCAATGAGATTTTCGGCTGGAACTTTGACCTCGTCGAATTCGACGAAGGTGGTTCCTGAACCGGCGCTCTGCATCTTCATCTTAGTCGTTCGCACGCCCTCAGAGCGAGGGATGACGAGGAACGAGATGCCTTTTTGATCTCCAGGTTTGCCTGATGTGCGCACTGCCGTTGTGAAGAAGTCACTCCAGATGCCGTTCGTGATCTGTTGAGAAGATGCCCTCAGCACTTGCTTATCGCGCCCTGCAATGAGAAGATCAACTCACCCACTGATCGCAGTGGCGCGCGAAGGAGTCACTGGTGCTGTCAGTCATTTATCTGACCTAATCAAAGCGACATCAACATGCGACTGACCTTCTTGAGTCCCGTGACAACATAATGCTTGCCATCATCGGAGAGCTTCGCAACGGTACTGACACCTGCAACATCACTGCCGGCGCTGGGCTCTGTGATGGCAAGCGAGATTCTCTTCTTGCCAGTGAGGATGTCGGGCAACAGACGCTTCTGCAGCCCCTCCGAAGCAAAGTGCACAATAGGCCCTGCACCATATGCTAGACCACCATAGTTGCCCATGACAACGCCATTGGATGCAGTGCGTGCCAGCTCATCGATCAGGATAAAGTCATGGAAGTTGTCCCATTCGCCAGGGGGTACTCCGCCCGGCAGCTTTTGCCCGCCGGCCATGTCGACGAACTTCTGAGGAACGCGCACTCCAAGAGCAAATGGTAGCAGGAAGCCCTCCTTCGCGAAGAGCTGAAAGACCTTCGCCAGCTTGGCGTCATCCTCGACTAAGAGCAGAGGAGACAGAGCACGGCGGCTAGCGTGAGCGTGATGGTTGCCAGCAGCATGACAGTCCCCTCAACACTCACTCTCCTCCCACTCGTCAGCGAGCTCCATCAGATTGTCGTCCACCCACTTCTTGAGCCATTCTCTGAAGCGATAGTGGGTCTCCTTGTAGTAAGGGCTTGGAAGGCCTTGCTGCCAAGGCGCCTCTGCGAATGGCGTCTTGGAGCGGGTGAGGAGCTTTGCATGAGGGCTCGCCATAGTGAATGTACTTGCTTGCTGGCTCAGCTGATGAAGCGCGCGAATCCTGGAGAGCTTGAATTACGACAAGTGAATGGAGGCGAGTAGTCGACATTGTCCATGAAGAGAGGTTCCTCTGAAGTGATTCTACCCTCTTTATCTGAGGTCGCTGAGAGAGCACAGCACGCATACAGCCGGGCTCGGCCCAACTTGACCGGACGCGGGGAAGCGTAGCGCACATACCCTCGATCACCATGCATATGCGGGCCGGTGCACGGCGCACAGGAAGCCGGCGCTTGAGCCCGGGTCACGTGAGGACAACGAGCCCTCTACAACTTCCCTCTCTCTTTCAACGATTTGCCTCTCAGCCGGACGATTAGAAAAGCGAGTCACCGTTCACGCTTCGAAGAGTATCACGCCACCTGTACCATCGCTGGAGCTTGATTCGAAGGATTGCTCAAAATTGCTTGTGGTGTCTTAGCTAATCATGTTGACGGTTGCTGACTTCGAGTGTAGCTGGACGGGTCACGTGCACTCGGCTTGGCCAACAGCGAGAGCGCGCGTGCCGCGGGCGCGGGCCCGCGTGCGCGCGGGTCGAATTTGTTGTCTTGACTCGTGACTGCTGTTAGTCGCGAGGCTGATGAGTATGGACCGATGGAAGCGCCATCACGTCTCGCGCCATCCATCTTCGTGCCTATTCTGATTGTGAACCCCCTTTCTTGCGTCTCCTCCTGCGGATTCCTATCAGCTTGGACGTGGGCAAGTGCTCGCATCGCCTCAACACTGCATGTTGCAGTGAAGGGCGCTTGGGTAGCAAGTTGGTGATCCAGCTCGCCCACACTTGGTGCTTGCTCAACAACACGTCGCGACACACCCAAGTCGCGTCGCGGTGTTCAGGATCACAGGTCAGCTGGCGTTAGCTGTGCCACATCCGATCGCACATTTTCACGCGTTTCCGGCGGCGACGGGATCATGCTGCCATCAGGGATAAATGGGCTCGACCCTGCGCTGCTCGCCCAGTTGGGCTTGGCTCCTCAGCAAGGTGGTCAGCAAGGCCAAGGTCAACAGCAATCCCTGTACGGTCTGGGGCAACCGCAGATGCCGCAAGGATCCAATCAGATGATCGGAAATGCTCAATTTGGCTTGGGTGACATGGGCTTTGGTGGTGTGGGGAGCTTTGGTCAGACGATGAATCCTCAGCAGCAGCAGCAAAATCAACCACCACCGCAACAACAACAGCAGCAGCAGAATCAATTTCAGCAGTTTCAGCCGCAATTCAACCAATTTGGCGCGCTTACGAATCCTGCGGGAGGCATTGGGATGTCTAACGCTACGCTGTCGAACCTTGCGAACATGTTTGGTCAATCTTCGCAGGGCCAAAATTACATGCAACAGCAACAGCAGCAGCAGCAGCAGCCACAACCACAACATCAGCCCCAGCAGCAGCAGTTCCAAGCAAATCAGCAGCGGCCTGCATCCGCGCAAGGCCAGCAACAAGGCGGACAGACTGGTCAGTCTCAGCCCTATGGTCAAGCTCAGCCTCAGGGAGCCCGACCAAACGTGCCTCAGGGGATCAGCAACCCTTATCAATCTTTGCAGGTGAGCAGGCCTCGTGGGCGTCTCGCATTGAACTCTGCAGCCTTCGTCCGATTCGTCGTATCTGAATTCCTCCATTCTCACCTCTCGACAGGCTCTACAAAGCTCCATGCAGACCCTTCAGCGCCAATGGCAAACGGTCGCTGGACATCCCGACTCCCCACAGAAACAAAATGCGCAGCAACAGCTAGCAACGCAGATCAAAAGGATAAAAGCGACTCAGGCCGGGGTCCTACAAATGATACAGAACAGCGGGCAAGCGGGTCAGCTATCAAATTTGAGCCAGCAAATGCAGGCGGCGCAACAGGGCTCCTCCATGCCCACTCAGCAGCAGCAGCAGCAAGCACCCCCACCGCACCTACAGCATCAGCAGGGAGCACAGCAAGGCCAGGCGCAGCCTCAACAGCAGCAGCAACAGCAGTCATTTCCGCAGCAGCCTCAACAAGCTGGAACCTCTT
Organism: Ceraceosorus guamensis; assembly: GCF_003144195.1. NCBI lineage: Eukaryota > Fungi > Basidiomycota > Exobasidiomycetes > Ceraceosorales > Ceraceosoraceae > Ceraceosorus > Ceraceosorus guamensis. The sequence continues at coordinate 102,610 of NW_020290026.1, forward strand.
CGCAGCCGGGACAAGGGCCGCCGGTGGGAGATGGCGCGCACCACCAGGACCAGCTTGCGGCGTTGCAGGCGTTTGCGCAGCGCCAAAGGAATGCTCAGCATCCAAATCAGCCACGCTCGGGCACGCCGCAACAAGGGTTTCCTGGTGCAGCCGCTTCTCAAGGCAACCAACAGCCGAGTCAAGGTGTACAGGGACTTGCCGCAGGGCCGGCTGGCGGAGCGGCTGCTGCGGGACCTCAGCCACCCAGAGACTTTCTGGGCACGGTGCGGGCGTTCATGTCGTCGAAGGGAACGCCTCTACCACAGAACATGTCGATGACGTTCGTCGGGCCATCGCTAAATTCGAGCGAATCAACACGAAGCGTAGATCTGCAAAACTTGTTTGCGTCCATCGTGGGGCTTGGGGGCTCAGCAAGAATCGGGACCGTTCCAAACGGCTGGGCTCTTGCAGCCCAGCGCTTGAACCTTGCCACGCATGTCTCGCACTCGACGGGCATGGCAAATTTGAGCGCAGCAGATATCGCACAAGGTGTGCCACCACCCAACCAAGTGGCAGATCGTCTGATGAGCTTCTACAAAGATCGCCTCGGTAGTTTCGAGGAGTTCTGGATGCAACGGATGCGTGGTGCGAGTGGACAAGCGCAACCTCAGACTCAGGCCAATCAGCAGAGCGGGCCCGCTGGGGGTCAGCAGCAGCTGCCCTTGCACCAATTACAGCAGCAGCAGCAGCAGCAGCAGCAGAAGCCTCCCAATGGGCAGTCGATCGTGCAGCCACCATCTGATAATACCACATCTCAACAGCCGGCAGGCCAGGCTCCAGATAACGCTAGCGCACCTCTGCAAAATGTTACTATGGCTCAGGCGTCTGCGATGGTAGCTGCTCTCCCCGGACACATGCAACAGCTTTCGGCCATGGTCCAAGCTCAGCGCATCACGCCGGAACAGGCCAGGCAGAGGGCCGCGCAGCTTCAAGCGGCGAGTCAGCGCGCGGTCCAGCTCGCACAGGAGGGACAAGCTCGTCAAAACCAGGCCCACGCACAACAGCCCTCGAGCACACCGCAGCAGCCTCCGCAATCGACTCCGTCTGGTCAGACTATTCAGCAGCAGCAGCAGCAGCTGCAGCAGCCCCCACAGCAGCAAGGCCCGCTGCAGGCACAGATCATGCAGCCGCCGCCAACGCCGCAGAATGCTGCGTTCGAGCAACAAGCTCAGCTGCAGCGTCCGCAGGAAGCAGTACCCACTGCACCCCCAGGCGGACAAGCAGAGGCGAACAAGACCAAAGCAGAGAGCAAGCGCCCGGCGAAAAAGCCACGCAAGTCCACCGCTTCTGTTGAATTGGGTCCGTCCGGAGAGGTTCCAGCTCCTCCGACCGTGCCACACGAGTCTGGAGCGCCCAGCACCCAGACCTCCTCTGGTATGCCAAGCGACGCCGCTGCTCAACAAGCACTAGCTACCCACCAAATTCAGCAAGCGCACGCAGCAATGCAGGCGCTACAGCACGGAAATTTGAGCAAGCAACAGCAGCAAGGGGCTCTCGCAGCTATCAAGACCGCATTTCCAAAGCTGGATCCACCTACACAGGCTCGTGCAATGTCCATCGCGCAGACAGTGACCAGTCAAATTGCCACTCCCCCTGATGCTGATAAGTCTGAAGGAGGCGCACCCGCAAGCGCCGATGCCGGGCCAGATGTACCGCCGTCGTCTCTCGCTGACGCTGTCCGACAGCAGCAGGCGAAGCAGGCAGCTACAGGTGGTCCTCAGCTGGCACCAGGGCTTGGTAGCGCTGCCGCCGCAGCTCTAGCCGAAGTGCCACTCTCTGCTGCAGACGTCAGCAATCAACGTCCCTTCTACAAAATCGAGTATATGCCTATTAGACGGGATCTCAAGAGCTTCGGTGGATGGGATCTGGACCACATACAAGATGCGATTGGAACGCAGCTCGAGGGTAGAGGCAAAGTACCGAGGCATGTACGCGAACTAGGTGAGTTGAGGTCGGCAGCTTGGTTTGCCGGGGCTTTGAGCTCCAAGCAAAGGCTCAAACTAACCTTGCCTTCCATCCGCAGGTCACGTCGATGTGGGCGGCCTGACGATGTCACTGCGCAGCCGCCTGGAGATTGAAGTGGCCTATGCTTTGAATGCACTGCGCATTCTGTCGTCCGGAAGCGGATCATCCTCGCAGGTGGATTTCATCTTTCCGCTAGGCTCATGCGACGATCTCCTCGACGAGCTTGTGGAGCTGCTGGAGGATTCTGTGCTCGGCCGCAGCGACGAAGAGCTGGAGCTCCTCGCCGAGCGGCCCCGAGACGACACTCTTTCCCTAGCCTCAGATGGTCCTACCTCTCCTGGTCTTTCCCACCGCGAGTGGATAGACGCTGTGTTGGAAGAACAGCAAGAGAATCAAGTCTGGCGCCGCAAGCGCTTGCAAGGAGCGGCATTAAGCTCTGGCGATGCCAATACGTTCCGCCTAGACGACCACTCCGACAGTGATGAGGAAGTACTTGCCGTTGAAGAAGACGCAGACGGACTATTAGACCTGCGTGACTCTGCACAAGACGTCGATGCTCGAAGCGCCAATGAGCGACGTGCCAATCATTTTGCAGCTACCTCGATTGCCGTCTTGGAGATTCTTCGCAATCTTGCAATGATGACCGAGAACAACGTCGTCATCGCCGAGCATCCACGAGCACTCAGTCTGCTTGCGCGCATCTGCTCTCTGACAGATGCTCAAGTCAAGAGGCGCTTCCGTCAGCGCTTGCCGGAAGTCTCACAGGAAGACGAGGAAGAAGAAGTCGAAGGTGAAGTTCGGACAGTCTTGACCCTCACTGAGGCATTGCGAGTGCGGAAGGACATTCTTGAGATTATCGCAACACTCGCCTGTGATCACATTCGTCTCGCCAGCTTAGGTCCCTCTGCATCAGTCGCCCTATTCGAGCTGATCGCAGGTTTCATAGTCGATGCTGGGGACATTGAAGAGAAGTCTGGAGGCGTCTACGATCAACACTCGTCCACTCAACCAGTCGCTAGGAAAGTGCCTCAACACGCGGACATCGCCCTAGAGGCCTTCTCGCGCTTTGCTCAACCAGACGAGAACAGGGAAGTTCTGAGCGCTTTGCTTTCCTCTTCGAGGGTTCTGCAATTCACTCAAGTTCTCGTCAAGCTGCTACCAGTGTCGGATCTGGATTTTCAACTAATGAGGACAGAACCGCGTCTAGCATACAACGAGAGGCTGGCCATGAGTCTCTACAACATGTGCTTCTTGGCACCACCAAAAGTGAAGAGCGTGCTCCGAAGCACGCCCGGCGTCATCAAGGTGTTGTTCCGTGTCATCAATCGACTGGCTTACATCAGCACCGACTTCAGCATGAACCCCTTTGGCACCCTCATCGCAAGGCTTGTGGAAGCGTTGCGTCTCATTTCAGACGCCGCAGACTCGTTTGCGGCGGCAAGCTTTGGCGGACCAGCGTCGCGTCAGAGCTCCGCTGGCTCAGCCGTCCTGATTGAAGACCTGATGAACGTGCTCGAGATCCTCGCTTTCCAGGGCATCGACCCCGTCATTGTATCTGAGCTAGAGAGTATGATACATGCGTAGCTGCGCTACTGGTGCGCATCGTTCAGAAATTGTAATGTAGTCTCATGGTGCCCATCTGGCGAGCCCTGCCCTCGGCCTTGCGAGGAAGCGTCTGTGTATGTCCACCGGACGCGCCTTCAAACTCCCGTCTTCTTGCTATGTTCGGCAGCTACGTCGGCAGGAATCTCGAGACCTGATTGAAAGATCTGAGAGCCCCAGGTGACGAACCGGTCCTTGAACTCCGCATACTTTATGGCGGTGGATCTTCGAGATCCAGTATGTATGAGGGAGACGCGCCTGAGGTAGCCCATGCTTTGGGCTGCCCTGAGCTCCTCATGGTACCCTGAATCATCTATGCCGCCCAAGTAGATGTGTTTGCAATCCGAGTCTAGCATAAGATCAGCAAGATGCGTCTTTACCTTCAGATCGGCCGCTTGAGGCTCCCTGCCAACCTCGGCGACGATGTTCAGCGGTCCATTTTGGCTGATCTCGGAGTAAAAGTCCAGGACGTCTCGGATTTCGTAGCCGAAGTGCTTGTGCGATGCCAAACTGTTGTAGAGCGCTATGAAGACCATGATCCTCAAATGACAGTCCTGGCCAAGCTGCGGTACGCGCGCCTTCAGCTCCTTGATGACGTCGCGCGCACCTTCCTTGCCTCTCACAACGTACTTGGGCAAGAACCGGCAGTTATCGCCGTCAAGCAAAATGGCGGCGTAATGACGACCTCTTTGCAAATCCTTTTGCAAAGGCGTCAAATGTCCCTTGAGGTAGCTGTCGATCTTTCGCAGAGCGGGTTGCGCGGATGCCGGAGTTCCAAAAATGTCGGGCAAGAAGCTTGAAGAAATGGGTGCTTTGTGTCGCAATGAAGGGTGTGGTTGATCTTGCTGCGCTGCAGGATTCGGAATGTTGATCTTCGGTCTCTGCAGCGCCAATTGCATCTCCTCAGAACGAGCTCGAACTAGAAGCTGTGCTTCTTGAGCCATCCTTTCTTCCGCCGCAGACACGCGCTGTGCCTCGCGCTCGAGGGATTTCTGTACCTCGAGCGAATGTGTCAAGGCAGCTCTCCGTCGCTCCTCTTCTTGCTTTGCTATTTGGGGCGCAGGCACGCTGATACCGGATTCAGCGCCCCGCAACCGCTGATGAGCCCCAACAATGTCGATGCTTCTCGGAGCGCTCTCCGCATGCAAGTTTTGTATTTGCTTGACACCGTTCAGTACGTCAAACCTGCGCATTGCCTCATCCTTGAGAGTCGACACTTCCACGGGCGGTGACGGAGCAACGTCGTCGTTGTCTGGCTTGCCAATCTGTACGGGTCGAAAAGCACGGCCTGCTGTGCGTGCCATCCTCGTTGCGATGCGCGTTGCCACGGTGTGAACGCCCATTAAATCGGCCGTAGCCTTGGCTTCCTCCGCCTGGCTGGCAAGGTACATCTGAGCGAGATTGAAGATGTCCTCGTCATCGTCGACCAAATTCAGAACGGCAGCAGCTCTGACGCCTATCTTGTCGCGCAGATGGCCTCCAGGCGCGCTTCCGAAAGAGTCCAGTCGTTGCTTCTCGGCACGGATGTGATCCTCGATCCTTTTGTGGACCCGTTGCAGCCTCGACGGGAGGATCCGTCGCACATCGCCCAGCTTTGCGGCCGGATCGCGCTCCAAGACTGCTTCAACCTCGCTGACAGTGGTGCCGAACCATTTGGCGAACTCTTTGCGCGACATTGCCAGTGCTATGTTATTTTCCGTGCTGGAGCGGTGTTCCTTGGTTGCAACGATGGGCTGCGACGCTTGTTGCTCAGTGGCAGCAGCCTTTGAGCGTTTTGAGGGGCCAGCCACTGCAGCCGTACGTGGCGCTTTGATAAGGGGCTTTGGTCCGGTTCTGACAATAGATCCACTGTCGAGCGCCTGGGATGAGGTAAACTTGGGATTGACATCTTGGGTGACCTGCTTGGCGCCTTTCGGCTTGCGTGCCACTCTAGGACCAGCGCGAGAAGAGAAGAGGCGCTGCACAGCAGGCTCAAGCGTGCTCTGCTTGTGCTCGTGCTGAGCAAAGTGCAGTGAGTGAGGGCATCTCTGACTCAGCAAGCGCATTCTCAAGCCGGTCAGTGGCGTTCGAATGACGCGCTGAGACTGTCTGCTCTCGAAGGTCGAGGCGAGATGTGAGGCAGAGCTACCTTCATTCCTCCCACTTGCTCCGCCTGTCGAGAGAAGCGAGCTCGACAAGGAATGGCTTTGAGTGCAGAGGCCTGTGCGTGAGAGGAGCTGCAGGCCATCTGGCTGGCGGTACAGCCTGGAAGGCGGCCTCATTGAGGCTTGCAAGGGAAAGAGGAAGCGCGATTAGTGGAGATAGTGCACGATCATGCAGCAAGGGAATGGGGGTGAGTGTTTCGTGTTGCGTGGTGGGTGTATGCGGCTGCATCGAGGATGCGTCGTCATCAGCACATCGCTAGCTGTGGTTCCTTTGAGGCCTCGGATGATGTTCTCGCCTTGGATAATCGTGAATTCACGATTTGAAGTTGACTCATCAGCAGACTCACGACTCCAAAAGTGGAAGATCACGCGCGGACTTAGATGTGCATTGAGCACGTGACGGGAAGTCGAGCCGCGTAAATGCCCTCTGCATACAATCACGAATTCAAGATTGATTCACCTTGACCACGGTGGTGAAGTCAAAGGGACCGAAAGACCAATGCGCCGCTCGTCTTCCCCACCACTTTGTACTATGAGTCCCACTAGCAGATCGTGCCACGCGCCGCAAGTGCTCCATCTTGATCAAGTCGAGCGAGCAAAGATTGGCACATCGCATCAAGTTGTACGATCACCCAGACCTTTGCCCGTCGTGCGACATTCCTCGAGCGCGGTGGTGCTGTCTCAAGATGGCGAGCTTCAAAGATCTGAAGCAAAGGCGGGCGCTGAACCGATCGATGCTGTACGCGAACAACGCTCGTGCTCTGGCCAAATTTAGTGACGCCAGCAAGTCTGCGGTCGATGAGAAGAATGCGGATGGAAGTACGCCCGATAGCACGCCTCCGTCTGGCGGCGGAACCACGCAGTACCCAGTCAGGGCCGAGCAACCTGACACTAATGACAGGTCAGTCAGGATGAAGGTCTGTGACAAAATCATGCCTGCAGACATTCCTTCATCCATACGGAGAGCGTCATCGACGGGTATCAGCTCACTTGAACCGAGCGATACTCTACCGTACCGCCTGGAGGAGAATGAAGCCTTGGAAGTGCGAAAGACCAAATTTGCAGGCCGAGGCATTTTCTGGGCGCCCCAAGGCGATGAACTTTGCAAAAAAGGTGAAGCACTTACATGGCTTGTCCAACGTCGTCCGTTTCTTGGCGAGTCCCGGACGCTGAGCAACGGTTCTTCTGCGCAGGTACAACACTGCTCCGTCTTAGGCCGCACATTTCTGTGCTTGGTCAGGAAGAGGTGGAGTCGCATTGTCATGTATGCTTCGAGCCTCAAAGCCACACTTCGCGCTTTCAAAGGTGCTCAGCCTGTCGGTATGTTCGATACTGCAGCGTAAATTGTCAGAAAACAGACTGGGCGATTCACAAGACAGAATGCAAAGCTCTTCAAGCTTGGCAAGCGCACGCGAACGCAAGAGATCCACGACCGGACTGCCATACTCGGACTCTGGCCAGGCTGATATGGAAGAGACCCACGGAAGGCGAGAAGTGGTGGAATCAGCTCGACTCCATGCAATCGAGTGAGTAGGCATTTCGCCACGCAAGCTCGGTCTCTGCAATGGTCGCGCTGCTGACCTGATGTGCCGTAGATCGTGCTCAAAAGGCCTCAGAGCAAATACAGTCCATCGCCGGGCAGGCTTACAGGTTGTGTCGGTACATAGGGATTGGAACATCTTCAAGGGCCGAAAGAGAGGAGATATATGAGGAAGAAGCGAATCGACAAAGACTCGCTGATCTAGGATTCGACAGCGTACAGCAGCTGCTCGACTTTGTCTGCAAGGTGAGGGCACAGTTGCTTCTGATATAGATGCTCATCCATTCTTCAGCCTCTCTGACTCGGCGCCCGCTCGTAATAAGTTCGAGACCAACTCGTTCACGGCGTCTTCCTCAGATCTCAGTCCCTGTGGGCTTGCTGTCTGCCCCACGGCCGCGTTGATCAATCACTCGTGTCTTCCAAATGCGGTCGTCGTATTTCCGTTTGGCCCGGGAGATAGTGGGCACACGGCTGGGCCTATGCGCGTCGTGGCCATCAAGGATGTAGAGCCCGGACAAGAGGTGAAATCCTTCCAAGACTCCTGGAGCAACTGCTTTGTGGCTGATGACATGTGCAACATTCACAGATCACAACGGCCTACGTCGACCTGTCAGACTCGTACACCAAGCGACGGAAGACGCTTTCTTGCACATACAGCTTTGAGTGTAGGTGCAAGATCTGCAAAGTTGGTTCAAAAGCATCAAGTCTCTCTGGCAACGCACCATGGGTAGATCCCAGAGACTCGGTTTGGTGCCCAAAGAAGTGCGGTGGTTGGTGTGCCGCGCCAAAAGGTGAGTACCATAGTTGCCTTCCTTCATTTAATGCTGCTGCTCACTCTGGTAGCCCTCTCGAGTAGAAGAAGGGACCGGCACATCTACGATCCGATGTCCGGCCTGTGGTGCATCCTCAACCATCGATCCGAAGACGTTGCGAACGACTGTCGAGTCTGCTCAGAGCAAAATGAAAGAGGCGAAAGAGGCATTAAGTGCTCTTGAGGGTGAGTCTCTTCTCTACTGCTTTGACAGCCAATGAGGACAAAGGACGCAACCTGTGCTGACAATCGGTGGCGTCTCGTAGTCGACAAAACCATCACATGTCTACGAGATGCTGTAGGACTTCTGACTGTGCAGATGCCTCCTTCGGCGTATCCGCTCCTCTCGATGTTGCGCACAGCGTGCGAGATGTTCACGAGCATCGCTGCTCGCATTGACGTACTTGAAAGGTCAAAGAGCCTCGTCCGTGCCCAGAGCATGGCTACAACCTTGGCGGACCATTACCTGGTGGAAGCGACACGGCTGGCGATGCTCGTCTGCACAGGCATGACGGTGTCGAATGGCATCATTTTTGCCGAAGGTCATCCCACTCGAGCCATTGCGCTCTTGACGCTAGGTAAATTGCTCATCTCCGACGCTGTAGCCGCCTTTGATGAGAGTGAAGCGGTGGACAGATCCATTTTGCCCAACCCTCCAAAGCTTCCAGCTGTAGGAATGCCGCGTATTCTGATGGGCCGCAACTTCTTGCTGCAGGCGCTCGAAGAGCTCAAGATTGGATTTGGCAAGGAAAAGGGCACGAGCGGAGGAGACGCGGCAAAACACGCACAAGAAATTCTGCAAAATCTGGACGCTGAAATGCGGATATTCCAGCAGTCAGGCATGGCTGCATAGCTCCAGCAGCAAGACAAAGGCACACGAGTACGAACAGGCTGTCGGGCCCGTGCACTCTCAAAGCTCCGTCGTGGTCAAACTTCTCGCGAAGGGTCACGAATCGCAATGACAATCTCAATGGTATTCCAGAGCGAGCCGCCCGTTTGAGAGAGTGGGCAGGCGCGCGCGTTTAGACGTTTCAGAGTAGTACATGGCTAGTCAGAGGAAGGGACGAAGTAGGAGAACCAGTGACGTTATAAGAGACCTCAAGCACGCTGGCTGACAAAGGCAGGGCGGGATTTTGAAATGAAAAGGTGAGGCGTCGTGGGGGAAAGCGTTTAAGCTTGCTCCAAGATGTCCACATTGACCTTCTTGAAGAGCGGAACGGGCTTCTCGGGGTGCTGCAGAGTCGCAACTTTGATGGCGTAGGGCAGCGTCTTGGTGAGCTGGTAGCTGGCGAAGCGACTGTTGCCAACGGAGAAGACACCGTCAAGCTCCTCAAGGGAGAGACGCTTGGTCTCGGGGACGAAGAAGAAGATGAGGACAAAGGCGATCAGGTTCAATCCGCCGTAGAAGAAGAATGTGCCCAGAGATCCAAAGACGTGCAGCATTCTAGGGAAAGTGATGGACAGGACGGAGGCCCAGAACAGGCAAGTAGCGACCGCCCAACCCATTCCCTGCTCACGCTGAGCAAGGGGGAACACCTCGGCAGAGTAGGCGAAAGGGACAGGGCCTTCGCCGATCGAGTATGCCAGGGTGAAGAGGTAGATGAAGATGGCAATACCGGCGAGCTTGCCCTTGGTGGCGATGAATTGGTCCGCATCGGGGACAATGCCAAAGTCAGGGTTGGCAGTGTTGGGGGCTAGGAACATCAGACCGGCGGCAAAGAGGAAGATAGCCATGATGGGGAAGGTCGTGAGCAGAAGGGATCGGCGACCGAACTTGTCGATGACAAAGATGGCAGGAATGGCGCCGCTGATAGCGAGGGAATAGTCAAGAGCGTCAGCCGCAATCCCGCTTTCTCGCTATCTTTGATGTCAGCGCGCTTACTCACACGAAGTTGAGGGCTCCGAAGCCAACGGATGACTTTAGTGCCTCGCGGTCGCTAAGGCCGGCCGTCTTGAAGACGGTGCTGGAGTAGAAGGCCATGACGTTGATACCGCACATTTGTTGGGCAAGCATGACAGTCGAAGCTGCAATGGTGGCCATGCGAACACGAGGGATGGTGAAGAGCTCGGTGAAGCGGCTGACGAAGGTAGCTCCGCGGATGACGCGCTTCTCCTCCTCGAGCTGAACGTGAATGTAGTACAGGTCACGTGCGGCTTGGAGCTTGGTGAAGCGAAGTCTTTGGAGGGCTTGGTAGGCTGCGGTGTAGCGGCCCTTCTTCATGAGCCAACGGGGGGACTCGGGGCAGAGCCAGATGAGGAATGCGAGAGGCACAGCGGGGATGAAAGCAGATCCCAGTTGAAGTCTCCAAGCGATGCGTCCAGTGTCTGCAACGACCAAGTTCGCCACGAAACCAGCGAAGATACCTGAATCACAAGGCAAGATCGACGGTAAGTCTCTGAGAGCGGCCTGTAATGACTCATTGCTACTTACCGAAAGCGGTCCACAATTGCCAAGACATGGTGAGCGCTCCACGGATAGCGTTGGGAGAGTTTTCAGCCGCAAAGATGGGGACAGTGCTTCCCTTGGCACCCATGCCGATACCCAGGATGAGACGAACGACGAAGAGGGTCTGCCAAGAGTGAGTGAAGCCGGAGGCGATGGGGGTGGCGATGAGGATGAGGGCAGTGATGAAGATGGTACCGCGACGTCCGAACATGTTGTTGAGAGGGTCAGAAAGCCAGCAGCCGAGGGCGGCCGAGGCAAGGTAAGGAGCCGAATTGACCACACCAACGATCCACTCTCCACGGTCAGTTCCGTCAATGCCAAACTCCGCGGGGAAGGACAGGTTTGCACCGTTGGAGCCCGTCTGATCCCAACCTTGGGTAGCCGCACCAATGCTGCAGGCCAGGATGGTCAGGTAGAGTGTCCAAGGGGCTGCCCATCTATATCGCGTGATAATTTAGTTTAGACGAGGTCAGTGCGTATTCCGTGCCGTCGTCGTGCAAGCCGATGACTCACCTGCTGGTCAGCTCCTTTTGAAGCGCGCTGCGCTCATCCTCTTGCAAGCCATCGATTGACTCGAAACGTGCGGGTTCTTGAGCGGCGAGGGCTGCGCGGTGGAACAAGGCGGGGTCCTCTTGGATCTGCTTCTCTTGCAAGAATTGGTCAACATCGCGGAAGAGCTGGTCTTGAGAGATGCCGGAGAGCGCGTTGACCAACAGGCCCTCGGAGTTCTCCTTGGACAAGTCCAGGCGTGGTGCTGCGGGAGCATCACTGGTTTGTTGCTGCGTGAAAGACGCCTTCTCGCTCGAAGGCGACTCTTTGTGAGAGACGTCAGCCATTGTGGAACGAATGAAGGAGGTGAAAGGATGGAGTGTAAGATAGCTTACAGGCAGGAGTGGGCTCTGGGGGGAGTTTGGGGGGAGCTGGGGAGGGCGGGTTGCGCATCATGATGGGGTCACATGCTGTATTTATACACACACGCACAGGCACCTGGCTCCCCGCGGCTGTGATGGCGTAGTCCTGAGACGCAAACACTGACGCCGTGCCCAAAGCCAATTTTTGTGAAAGCAAATCAAGGAGTGTGAGAGATGATTCTCGCTGATTGCTGATGTGACTACGCTTGCCGCAAACAGGGAGTACGCAGAGATTCTGCCGAAGCATGCGCGAGGGGACTGAGCGAACCCACTTCTGACCACAACGCCACCTCGACACGCTCACTTTCCCATTTCCGATCCGACGACGAAGCATGCTCGCGTGCAGGCAGCTGCAGCGTAGCCCAGTCTGCCATGGCTGCCGTTCCATATCCCGACCCTGCTGCACTACTGTAGGCGCGGTCTCGTTCCTCCAAGCGGGCCTACCCGGGGGGGGGGGGGGGGGGGGCTGGAGGTTCATCAGCGTCAGGGACCCTGCTGCAACGGGAGCAGGCTTTCAGCCCTCGCAAGCTCCAAAAAGATGCGCGCTTTATTCTTTCAAGACAAGACTAGCGTGCTTACTTGAGGCAGGTCCACCTGCCCGAGGAGCCAGTGGGCAGGCAAACGATCAGCAGAGCTTGCTCAATCCCCTATATAGCCCGCAAGTGCCTGCATCCCTTAGCGCCGTCAGGGAGCTGCGGGTGGTCTGGACCTGCTGCAAGCGGGCAAAACATCCACAGCCATTCACAATTTGCCTCCGCACAGTCGAAGAAGAAAATAATGAGACCATGAGCGAGCTGTACCTCGGAACATTGGGCACAACGGACATGAGACATGAGCGCGGGGTAGCCGACGTCCGGAGATGACACCTTCTACAGGCACAGAAATGAGGTACGAGTGGCTAGGAACGTACACCCGTAGCGGCAGGGCAGTATATACTCACGACTGAGACGAGCACGCAGCAGCTACAGGGCTGAGGTGAGTTTGGCAGGAGACGCGGTAAGTGTGGGGAAGCGCGCTCGGTCCGGCGCTTCGCGGGCGGACGAGCAACTTTCAAACGGCGGAATCGTGCGGATTCGAGGGGTTGGGCAAGCACAGGTCCTGCGCGGTACCTTTTCCTCTCGTCGAGCTCGGCATCCGCTCCGTCTCAGCATGCCCGCAACAGCCTACTGATCACGAAGGCAGTTGCCGCACTCCGCAAGAGCAAGGCGAAGCGATTGCGGAGACGGCGGAGCAAACGGCCATGCGGGGACTCGTCTACTGCATGCATGGCCGTCAGCAGCGACAGAAGCGGACAAAAGGACGTGTGAGTGGCGGGGATGGCTAAAGCAGTCTTCGTGCACTCATGACCGACGCGGAGGGCGATGTGCTACATTTTGGTTCGAATTTCTTCAACGAGGAGCGGAGAACGGCGAGAAAGTCGCGCCGAGACGGAGTTTGGTCTTGCGTGAAGTGCACCCCACAATCACGAAATTTTCGCCGTGCCAGATCCGCCGCAGGAGCTCGTAGCTCGGCGCAAGGCCTCACCATCAGTCATCAGTAGGGCCCCCGGACTGCTGATGCGTGTCGGCAAGAGGGATGCAAAGGCGTGAAGCTTTGAGGATCCCGAGTCGCTCAAGGATTTTCGATTTTCTTTGAACGTCTTGCGTGTGAGTCCGCTTTAGCGTGCCAAGCTGTGCCTTAGCGCCCTGCCACTGCACGCCGCGTCCCGTACCTGCCCCTCATTCAATCTCGCGACTGCAGACGTGAAGCTTCATCCTTTTTCCGCATCGCAAGAACAGCACTCTGCCGCTTCGAACCTTGCAGCGGTAGCAATCCGCCCATGGTCAGCTCTGGCAGACAGCCGGTCAAAGAGCCTTGTGCAAGCTGTTTGAGCGAAGATCAGGTCAATGCTCGCAGCAATCATTCGAGGCAGCTTCAGCCAGCTGGCCTTTCGCCCTATTACACGCTTACGGGGGATTTCATGCACGCCAACGAGGTCTCGTGCAGTGTCCCCTGCTAGCGCGCGTGTGGCTCGGATGGACCAACCATGAGCCTTGAAGGCTGTCTCCCCGCAGTCTGCCGGCGTGGCATGCACGCGGCTTGCTACTTGCCTGCCTCGGTACCTTTTCAACTTCCCAAGCAGTCAGGCGATGGGACGCCTTGTGAATTTACCAACGTTCGGATGCATAGCAAAGTCTGATGAGTACCGACGTCACGACTGTTGTAGCACAAAGCGCGGTGAGGGCTCGAGCATCCAGCTCCGTCATTGGCCGAATCGCCGTCATTCGCAGGAGCACCACCATTTTGGACTGCGACGACGCCCGCTCTCTCGCCTTGTGAGCAGAGGGCTGGTCACACGACATGGTCCGCTGACCGACTGCCCTGGGCAACTCAGACCGCATCCATATCCGTGATCCGTGGTTCTTCTTCATTTGCCTCCGAGCGTTCCCTACTCACAGGCACACCGACACGAAGTCCGCTGAAGGACCGCGCTCGGATTGGTCCGCTTCCAGCCACGGCCATTACTCAGCGATACACCCAACGCTGGATATCAGCCACCGCCACGGGGATCTGTCTGTGCTCCGGACATGACGAGAATCTCTGAATGAACAGATGCGGAAAGCACACAGCCTGCCCAAAATCGAGCAGGGCTCACGACATATTCACGCTATGAAACCAAGCGACCTGGGGCTGGTCTCACGTGCCGGCCCAGCGAAACTCGCTGTAGCAATGCGAAGACAGTCCCCCGCCAGCAAGCTAAGGCTCCTAGCCGGACTGAGTACTGCGGAACCTCAGCACATTCGCAATGGTGAGCGCTGAGCCCGATTGCGCTGTCCGACGCAAGAAGAGCCCCGACCAATCATTCAGGATTGATATGACAGGTTCAAGCAGTGCTTTGGGCCGCTCGCTCCAAAAAGCCCCAGCTGCGCTCGAAGCGTGGAGGTGGCTTGCCTCGCACCTGTCATGCGAGATGTGCCTGCCTTAATCAAGAATGAAGCTCTACATGCGCCTTCTCCGTGCCTCATCCCACCCTCGCGAACGTGGCAGGCATTGTCCCGCCATTTGCGGGATTGCCACGACCTGCACAAGGGTATCGCCGTCCTGCGTCTTCTCATCAGCCGCTATTCGGCGCCCAGCAGAGGTCCGAGGAGGTCGCTGCCGCACGCTTAATCAGCCACTCCAGCCGTTGCGCTACAGCGTTCAATTCTCATCACGCGGACAGAGGTTCAGCATCGGAACAAGTTGCAGCTGCCACGCAGAGATTGCAGAGCGGACGATGTTCACGATTCACGATTGATATGAAGCGCTTGAGAGCTCTGCAATTGTAATGCCCAATTGTTGGCATGCAATGAGCACTGCTTCATCGTTGCTGGCTACAATTGAGACTTCAACGAGTGGAAGGGACCGCTGCCACGAAGCCGCCGTCCACTGCGAGGATCTGACCGTTGGTGAAGGTGTTGGTAGCTAGAAAGAGCACAGCAGACGCCTGGATTGGATGCAAATGAAAAGGTCAGGACACGCTTTTGCTAGGCGCGGTGGCCATCCTTGCTAGACAAAGGCTCACCATCTCCTCGGCAGTACCCGTTCTTCCAGCTGGGTTTGCGTGGTTGGCAAGGTCGCCTGGATCGGTTGAGCCGTCCTTTGAAGGACGCCCTGATGTCATCTCAGAAGGGAAAAGGCCAGGAGCCAGCGCATTGACTCGGATGTTGAGTTTGGATGCGAAGTTCAGCTCGTGCGAAAGCATGGCGGTGAGGTGATTGGCTGCGGCTTTGGAAGCATTGTACGCGTAGCTAAAGGCGGGCATTGCGTGGAGTGCATCGATTAATCTAGATTCTGCGATGAATCGTCATCGGCGTATGTGGCCACTCACTGGTACTGCGAAAGCTTGACCAGACCCGATATGGACGTGATATTGATCACAGCGGCGCTCCAAGGCGCACCGCTACCCACGGAGGATGGAGGACTCTTGTTGCCTGCTTCGAGGAGAGGCAAGAAGGCGAAAGTAGCAAAGAAGACGGCCGAGTTGTTGAGCTTGAAGGTCGAGTCCCAATTCTGCAACAGGCCGTCCATACCCAGGGAGCGTTTTCAGCCGTCGAGCATGCTCAAATATCTCGACGCGCACACGCACCTCGAACTCCTCGTTGGCGAGATGCTTTTCGCTGAGGTCTTTCGCAGACAGCGCTTCTTTGTCTTCAAGCCGTGTGACTGGACCTTCGACGCCTGCATTGCTGCGGTACAGGGACGAGTCGAAGGTTTGAGGTCAGCAAGCGTGTACATGACTGAGTGGTATGCAAGGGCGCAGCTCACTTGATCAGCACGTGCACCTTTCCGTCAGCCTTCTCGATTTGAGCAGCGAGAGCGCGCAAGTCATCCTTGGAGGTGACGTCAGCTTGGAGGCTGGTGTCGAAAATGCAATCCCGTGTCCATGAGAGTGTATTAGCTACACGAGGCAGCACATCGTGAGTGGCGATGCTGGTCCTCGAACTCACGGCACGATGCTGCCGCCTCCACTCAGATTAGTGCCATGAACTTTTGCGGAGTTCTGCAACACCTCCAATCGACGACCGGTGATGTCTAGTGATCAAACAAGACATCCAAATGTTAGCTCTTCCACCAGGAACGATGCTGAAAGCGTCGGAGACTCACACACTTTGGCTCCCTGTGAGGCGAGTCCTTTGGCTGCCATCAAACCGATGCCTGTTCCTCCACCGGTGACCACCGCAACGGCTCCGGCCAGGCTGAAGATTGAATTCGCGGCGAAGTTGGACATATTGACAGCTCCAGATGTACTTTGACTGAATGGATGATGCTAGAATAGCACGTTTAGGGCAATGTGTTGTAGGATGAAGATTTAAGCGATCAGGCGAGCCCGTCGGTGCTTATGAAGCCCGCTAGGAAGATACGTTGGGCTCCCTTTTTGTTGGCTAAGCACAAGTTCATGCGGGCCAGGGAAGATTACCGGGCAAAGAGCGAGGATTTCCGGGGTGGAGGTCTACACTGCACGTGACCTCCCACCGCTGACGTTGCAACGTGTCGAGACGCGGCGCGACGCGAGATGATGAGCACTCGCGTAAATCACGCCCACGTGATCGGAGTGTCAGCAGGCTTTACTTTGCATGAAGAAGTTTGCAGTCTCGTAGCCGCCTGACCTGAGCCAGGCTCATCGGGGCGGCAAGTGGCCGTTCGATGACTGATCCAGTGCCCATCCTCTGTTCACGGCACTACTCATCGTGGTTTGGCAGGCATTCAATTGATTGCGATTGCAGCGGCCGCATCAAGACTACACGGCACTCTCACTCACCACTCGTCCCCGTGCTCTTTGTGTTGCTAGGCACGACACATTCACATCCTCCAAGTGGTGTTCATCACTGCCAAGCTTCATTCTCCTCCGTCTTTAGAAGACCCCTACTTTAGATCTCTTCTCGTTCCGAGAGTGCACAGGACGCACCAAGGCGCAGCGCTGCGATTTGCCACCGAGTCCGTGTGCACACGGAGGCCAATTTCAACATGCCGCGTCCTCGACAAGCCTTAAAACGCTCACCAGACAGCGTCAGCGATGCAGTCTCGCCACAGTCATTGAAAAGCTTCGAGAGCGGAAGCGGCAGCCGAAATCCTTCTGGACTAAGTACCCCGAACACTTCCGTAGCATCTGCGCGTCCTCAACGCAAAGCCAAGGTACGTGTGATGTGCGTCGTTCTCCATCCTGTCGTTGCTAGTATGTTGACTGTTGCTGCTGCCTTGCTATAGCTCAACCGTCCCTCCTACGCTGAAGATGATGCGCAGCCTCGCAGAGCGAAGGCTCGAGAGCCCAAAAGCTCCCCCGGTCCTCGTTCCAAGCTGCAACGCTCGCGCCGGGGAGGACGCAACGTCACCTCAGACTCTGAGTACGACTACGGCTCCCCTTTAGCGAGTCCTGAGACTGGCCGAAAAGCGATACCCGAAGTGGTGCTGAAATCGGGCATGTCACTGGCGGATATGTACTGCGACAACACGGATGAAGAGCTCGAGCAGGTAGCGCTACTCTCCAAGCAAAGTCTTCGTGCACTCAACAGCAAAAGAGGTGAGGGCTCGCGTTCAAAGACTCTAGCTCATCAGGCTTTGAGCGATGTCAAGGAAGAGGACGATGGAGGGTTTTTCCAGCCTTCGCCACGCTCCAAACGCGACACAGCCAAATCTTCGGGTGGCAGCAGTAGTCGCAAACGTCCTCGACTCCTCAAACGCGAGCCCTCTTTCTCTCCACTCACCGACGTCTCCCAAGATCTCCCGTTCGATATCTCCAATCTCAAAGACGATGGTGCCTGGAATGAGTGGAGGGATGCAGGCGATGCGCAGTCCGACTCGGAGTTCGAAGCATACCGCCCGACGAAGCGCGGTCGCGCAAGTTTCCAGGCCAGATTGGCCCCAGCTCTGCCTGAAGCCGAATCTGAAAGTGATACTGGACTCGACACCAGCGATGATGAAAAGCCTGCCGATGAAGCAGGAGGAAGTACCATGCCTGGTGGAGAAGAACAGCGATGGGAGACAGCCAAACAGCGGGCCGCTCGCCTGCGAAGCGAGGCTCATCGCAAACGTCTCAAGAAAGCACAGAGATCTCGGGTGAGTCTATTTTGCCGCTTTTTGGCACGCCGGGCGTTCTGACAAATACTCCTCCACATGGTGCAGTATGCCAAAACTTCGGACGCCCTAGCTGTGCATCACAAGCACCTCAAAGGCTTGTGGAAGCGATTGAACAAGACGCCCAAGCCAGAGCCTACTGGAGCTCAACAACCAGACGGCTTGACCATTAAGCTTTTGCCTTTCCAGCTGGAGGGCCTGTACTGGCTTCGTCAGCAAGAACTTGGGCACTGGAAGGGCGGCATCCTTGCGGACGAAATGGTGAGCAACTACTCGGCGGTGAGCGTAGACAAATGCTGCGAGCCATGTTAAACCGATCGCTACACTTCTGCAGGGCATGGGAAAGACGATCCAAATGATCTCGCTCTTCTTGTCCGACCGCCAAAAGCCTATATTGGTTGTGCTCCCGACTGTAGCCATCATGCAATGGAAGCACGAGATCGCAAAGGTGAGCCGTTGAGTATGGATGATCTCCCTCGAGAAGCTCGCAGCTGATTCAGCAGGCCCGTCTTCCAGTACACCGAAGACTTCAAAGTCATGGTATGGCACGGGGCTACTCGTGAATCTGACGTCGATGAAATTCGACGTAATGACGTAGTTCTGACCAGCTACGGCATCCTCGAAAGCGCCTATCGGAAAGAGCATGCTGGATTTAGACGCAAGGGTGAGCTGCACAAGGAGAGAAGTGCCTTACACGCAGTGCGTTGGCACCGCGTAGTGTTGGACGAGGCGCACAACATCAAAGAGCGCGCCACAAATACCGCCAAGGCCGCCTTCGCTCTGCGAGGAACTTACAGATGGTGTCTGTCAGGCACACCTTTACAAAACCGAGTAGGCGAGCTTTATAGCATGGTGCGCTTCCTGGGCAGCGACATTGCCACCGACACGAAGAAGGAAGCTGCTGAGCAGCGCCAACTGGCGGAGCTGGATGCGTCAGCGACTGTGTCCGAGCCCGTAGAAGCTAGCGTCAGCAAGTCAGACCATGACCATTTGGTTGAAACCGAACGCACCTTGAACGAGCAAGATGACGAATGGGTGCCCGAGGCCAGCACAAGATCACGCAAGGGCAAACAGAAGCTCAACGAACGCGTTGAAGAAGCTGTGACCCTGGATGTCACTCCTGACAATACAGCGCGCATTTTGGCAATGTACTACTGCAAATCGTGCCCTTGCACTTCCTTGCATTGGCAATTCAGTGACAGAAGGACTTGCGACAAATGCGGGCATTCTCCAATGAGACACATCAACCTATGGAACCAGGAAATTCTCAAGCCAATCCAGCGCACTGGTGCCGCGACCGGCGAGGGCGGACATGCGTTCAAACGTCTTCGACTACTTTTGAGCCGAATGATGCTGCGTCGAACCAAGATTGAGCGCGCAGATGACATGGGATTGCCTCCGCGCACCATCGTCGTACGCCGAGACATGTTTAACGAGGAGGAAGAAGACTTGTATGCAAGTCTATACACTGAAGGAACGCGCAAGTTCTCGACGTATCTCGACCAAGGAACGGTTCTGAACAACTACTCCAACATCTTTACGCTTCTCACCCGCATGCGTCAGATGGCGTGCCATCCCGATCTTGTTCTTCGCTCCAAATCTGGCATCCAGAACAAGCTGCTTGGCGACGATATCACGGAGAGCATCTGGTTCTGCCGCATTTGCACGGAAGAAGCGGAGGACGCGATCATGTCGAAGTGCCGCCACATTTTTTGTCGTGATTGCGTCACCAGCTACTACGAAGCGGCTGTGGCTGAGGGCCACACTCCAGACTGTCCTCATTGTCACAACAACCTAACCATCGACCTGGAGGCCGATGCGCTTGAGCCGCCCGAGCAAGTGGACGCGCATGCCCGAGGACGCCAAGGCATTCTTGAGCGCCTCGACATGAGCAAGTGGCGCAGCAGCAGCAAAATCGAGGCGCTACTCGAAGAGCTTGAGCGTCTCAAGTCGGAAGACAAGACGATCAAGAGCATCGTCTTCTCGCAATTCGTCAACTTCCTCGACCTCATCGGCTACCGCCTGCAGAGGGCAGGCTACCGCATTTGCCGCCTCGAAGGTGGCATGACACCGGCAGCACGCGACGCCACCATCAGGTACTTCATGGAGAACGCTGAGGTCTCTGTCTTCCTTGTCAGCCTGAAGGCGGGAGGTGTTGCGCTGAATCTGACAGAGGCTTCGCGCGTCTTCCTCATGGATCCCTGGTGGAATCCTTCCGTGGAAGTACAAGCGATGGACCGCATCCATCGTCTGGGTCAATACCGACCCATCAAAGTCACTCGTCTAGTCGTTGAGAATTCGATTGAAAGCAGAATCATCCAGCTGCAAGACAAGAAAGGAGCCATGATCGAAGCAGCCATCGGCTCAGACGACACGGCAATGACGCGTCTCACCGTCTCGGACTTGCAATTCCTGTTCTCTTTGTAGATCCTCACACTGTTGATTACGTGGTTCCACCGCGAACACTCACGACGACTCTTACATCCAGTCCATTGGTCCAGTTCCAGCTTACGATACAAATGCATCCATCCACACACGACGCGCTGCCTTGACTTTTCGCTAACATTAGATCACCAAGCTTGTACGATCAAGATTACGCACAAGGGTGCTCATTGAATCAGCGATGTATTCAGCGGAAGTCAGTGTCGTGACAAAGAAATCATCGGTCTATGTGGGAAGTCGTGGGCGGATCGAAATGGTGAGGCGAGCGGTTGCATCAGGCTGGTACACGATGAACAACAGCAACGGCGGTATCGCCGCTGTGCGTGATGGAAAGCAAAAGTTTCGAACCCTTGCAAGCGTCGTGAGCCTCTCCATGCAGCCTGAAAGAAGGGCCTTGAGGACTAGAGACTACCTCGAAGTTGATCAGAGGGGCAGCGGCTCCGTGTCCCGTGATACCAAGAGCCTTGAATGCGGCTTCTTTCGCTGCCCATCTGCGAGCTCGGGCTGCAGTGGGATCTGGCTGAGCGTTGCAGTAATCTAACTCGGCTGACGTGAAGTTCCGCTTGAGGAAGGCTTCGTCGGAGGAGAATGTTGACACCTGCTGAGCATCAATGCCAATACCTTGCACGCTAGCCATGTTACCAGCTAACGCGTTTAATGCGCCCTGAGCTAGATCGTCGGATGCCGTGCTTGTAATGGCCGTGCCAGACTGGGCGGACGCCGTTTTGGTGGGATCTCGGGATGGCATGGGTGCCAATGGAGCTTTGAAGCCGTATGAGTCACCGATCTCAACGGCTCTTGCGCTCACGTTGATCATGACGGCATCTTGAAGCGAGTCAGGGTAGGGTGGCGCGTCTTTGATGCGTACCAGACTATTGCTAGTGAGCATCGCGTGCATGCGAGCATGAGTCTTGCCTTCACGACGCTCGCGCTTCGACACGTATGCTTCATACTCTTGCTGCGAGACGCGAGAGAGCAGGTGGGCAGGGTGCAGGATTGCCGCAATGCCGCCGACTTGTCCGAATCCGAAAGACGTCACTAGTCCGACGTTGAGGTCCTCAGGGGTTCGATGCAAAGTCTGAGAGGCGTACAGCAAGTACGTGAATTTGCGTAGCTCTGCACTGATGTCGTCTGCGTTGCGATTTCCAGGTACGGTCGCTGTCAGAATCGACTGCATCAATCCGTTCAGAGCCCATGCAGCTGCACCACCTTTCGCGTGACCGACCAGCCATTTCTGGGCGATGACGGGCACCGAATGACAGGGTGTGCGGCCAAGATGCTTCAAAAGCTCGTGATAAACGTGACTCTCGTTCTTGTCGTTGGCGTTCGTGGAGGTACCGTGAATGCTGATGACGCCAATGCTGTCGCCATCGAGATTCCACTCTGCCAGAGCACGTCGCAGAGGCTCGGCGGCTGCCAGGACTCCGTGTCCAGGTGCAGGAACGGACCTTCCTTGCTTGTCGGTGTGCGTAGAGGTATACGCGACCACCGATTGAATAGGGCAGCCGAGCTCCAGGGCGGTGGCGGCCGACATCAGAACTTGGGCACCCACACCTTGACTCTCCAAGAAACCAGAACGGCTGGACGTGGTAGGACGCGACGCTTCGGAAGGCTCCCTGCCTCGCGCCAGCTCGTCTACGGAAGAGACCGTTGCGCCCATATTGGCAAACTCGTACGCACCCTCCTCTCCGTAATCATCAGCACCACCGGCGAGCATGATCTTGGCTTGGCCACTGCGGATTGCCTTGACGGCAATGGCGACCGACTGCAAAGCTGTGGCGCATGCACCCACCGGTGTAAGAGTCGGGCCGCTTGAGGACATGAGTAGCAATTGTGTCCAAGCCGATATAGTGTTGATGAAAGTTTCCTGAAGGATGTCCTTTTGCACGTCCTGATTCTGTGCTCGGTCTTTGAACATCTTGCTAAGCGACTCCATGCCACCCATACCAGACCCTATCGCTGTTCCAACTTGAGAAGGATGAACGTACTAGGAGCAAGCGAGATTAGGGATCAGCTACAGCTTGTGAACCGCGCCCCAGGCGTGTGCTCACCTTGTAGAACTCGTAGGGATCCGTCACGCCGGACATCACTAAAGCTTCAGTGACCGCGATGAGCGTCCACAGAGCGCAGCGGTCGACGTTGGCGCAGATGTCCTCCGGGATACCAAAGCGCTTGGGATCGAAGCCGGTAGGAATCTGTCCGGCAACAGTTCTCGAGAACTTCACAGATTGCGGTACCAAGACTCTAGCACCTTTCTTGAGCTGAACGTGCATGCCGCCACTTGCCGATGGCCAAACGTCGACCTTCTCGCCCTGCTCATTCTTGTACTTTTGTGCCTCCTCCTCCGACACATCCAAGGGTTCGAGGTCGTGCAGAATCTCAATTTCCTGCATGAACGTCTTGCGCAGAGGATCATAGCCGCGGAAAAGCTCCGGCTCTAGTAGTCTCACGCCTGTATGCGTTCGAATCTCCTTCTCGTACTTGGCCTTGACGTCAGCATCCGAGATGGGCTCGCCCGACTTCGCTTCGACCCAGCCCACGTGAGGCTGGCCATTCTTGAGAGGTCCTTTCGTCCAACTGATGAATCCCATCATCCACGCTGTGGAAAGGGACGCGCTTGAGATTTCAGCAATCGAGACAACCTACTGTGCGCCCGCACGTTGCACTAGCTCACCTAGCTCGATGCAGCCTTCAATGGTGAAGCTCCCTGAGACTTCCATCTCCCATCTTGTGCGACTTGAGCCGTATGGTCCGATCTGTAAACGGATGCGAGCCTCGAACATTAGCTCCTGGTCGTTTCGCAGAGTTCTGAGCAACGAAGGTCACGCACCTCTCCAAAGCCAGTTGCCACGACAACCTGGTCCAGATCAAGACCATTGAGGTCTTGTGAGTGTGTAGCCATGGTGTCGACTCTTTTCTCGTTCTTCGAGGGGTAAGGATCGGTGTGCACCTGCTAGACGCTTCTTGTGCTGGATGTGGCTCGTCTTTGGAATGCCACATGCGCAAGTCTGAGGCGCTGAGAGATAATGTCAGCCGACGAAGGATTTCCGGTCTGAAATGGGTGGACGTGTGTGCAAGAGTCTGTGCGAAGGGTGTGAGCGAGGGTCACAACGCAATCTTGGTTTGAAGGATTCGGAAGCCCTTGAAGGCAGCCTTTGGAAGGATTGCCAGCCGATGGTCATGTCCCTTCCTCATCAAAGAAGTGCACACCTCACCTCTCTGCCTGAGCAAGGCGCTCCGAACCCCGGACCTTGCGAAAGAGCCATAGCCGCGCTACGACCAACAGTCGTCTTGCTGCTGAACTCCATACCCTAGACGCGCGGCTGTGAGTACCAGCTGCGACCCATACCACGCTGCGCATCGAAGTCTCTTACTGCTGAGGTCTCCTCAGCCAATGTGCCAAGTGCAAATCCATTTGGGGCGGCCCCTACTGATGAGTATATGCGCTTGCTTGGCCTCATTCCGGCACATCAACCACCAATGGACCGCTCAAGCCCAACCTCGCCTCCTCGTCAAAAGCTAATCTGTGCAAGACTTGCTCTGCGCTGTACAGGCTGTAAGTATAGTAAGCGTGGACCTTGTTGGGTTCACTTTGCTGAAGGGGACCGTTCGTGGCTGTGCAAATCAAGCCATCATGAGATTTGTATACCCACCTATGAGCTGAGCCGCCATTGCGACTTGACTGTGATTTACAAACCATTGTCTCACATCGACGTTTGCCCCAACCTCGCGGCGCCGCCATGTTCGTTCGCGGTTTGGACCCCTGCTGCCTGCGAGTGCGTGGGCGGAGTCCCAATTCACCTTTTGTACTTTTGACTGCATAGGCATGGTCATCCCGCCGCGGCGTCCGCGCGTTGGGGTGCAACACGCGAACTTTTGGCTCACCCCGCGCGGCGCACGCGGTGGCGTGCACAGACCCTTAATTTCGCTAGCTGTAATCGCGCCTGCACGATCGACCGATCCCCACACAAATGGACAGTTCGAAGATGTAACAGCAGATCCATCACTGAATGCGTAAGTCTCTGATCCTATACTCATCTCAGATTTTGTGGCTACGGACGTCTTGGGCAGCCCGGCCGGCGAATCCGCAAATGAAGCGCCGCGGCACGAACCCAAAGCATAGGATTTGATCCATCCATGCAATCCGTTATTGCGCGGACCACAATTTTGTATCAGTAGCGAATCAAGTCTTGAATTGACGCGAATGGCGAGGCGACTCCAGGACAGTCTCCAGTCAGGTGCGGGAGTCTGAGTGTTGGAGAGTGGGTAGGGGCGGAGCGGACCCGCCCCTACAAAGAGTCGTGTTCAAGGTGCGATTCAAAGTTACGAGGGGCACCGACGTGTCAACGCTTTAGATTCGGCCCAAGCTTGCCGGCTTGTGGAAGTCTCAGGCACAGCCGAAAGGTATCTTCAGTCACGACTCAAGAGATTGAGGACGGTCTGAACTCAAGTCATGAACGGAAGTCTCCTGTTTCCTGCGACCCCTCCTCTCACACCACCTTCACGACAACCACAGCGCCCTTTCTTCTTGACCGTGTCATCACACGTTTCGTGCAGTGTACACCAAGCTCTCACACTGTTCGTGCTGAACTGGGCCACAATAGAGAACCCTACAGCTAAGGCTTGTTCAGCCTTACCGTTGGCGAGATGCCCACCAGTGACTTCTTTCCGGGCAGTCCCGTCAGATCTGACGAGGACTACGTAGACATTTCGGGCTCACCGCTCTTGATCTCAGGACAATTGTCAGAAGGAACGCTGCGACCGATTCAGCTGAGCACGCGCATCTCGCAAGTGCGAGTTCCAGTCCCAACTCAGCCTTACGAAGCATGGATCACAGCCATCGTAGTGAGAGATGACTTTCATCGAGCACTTGCAGCCTCTGGAAAAGATGGTTCGGAAGAGGCGAGCAAGCCTGCAGCGGTCGACGAAGACGAAGACGAGGATGAAGGCGCAGCGAAGCGGCGATCAGACAAGCTCAAAGCGCAGCAGCTGGAAGCTCGGATCGCCTTGGCAGCGCGCTTCCTCGGCTTCCTTGCAGCAAAGCTCAACGAAACGCAGCGGAGCGGCCGCATTGCGTCTGCAGCTGATCAGCGCAGGCACAGCGTTGCCTCGCGCGAGAGCAGTCGAAGCACCAGTCCCAGCCAAAAGCCTGGGGCAATGACTCACGAGTCGAACATTCTTCAATGCGCTTGGGCGGCATTCAACCAGCAATTCTTGGTCAGGCAACTCACTGACCTGCACAAAGTCACCGCCAACTTCGATTCTGATTTGCGCACCGAGGTACTAAGGTCATATTACGATGCTCTGGTCGTCTTGGAGCGAGCGGCTGGATCGGGAGAAGGCGCGGTGCAGAAGCCTGCCCTCCAGACGCCCCTCTTGCTGAGCCTTGCAGCCAAGAAGCAAGCTGGCATTTTTGCAATCTTTGGTGGACAAGGAAACAATGAAGTGCGTCTCGCAAAACCTCCAGGTTTCATAGGTGCTCGAAAGCTGACTTCATCCTGCTTTTGCGCAGGTCTACTTTGACGAACTTCAAGAGCTCTTCAACACGTATAGACCTTTGGTGGCGCCCCTCCTGCAGGCTGCAACAGAGCGACTTGAGGCTCTAGTTGAGGAGGCGACACTCAATGGCTTCGAAAGCTACTACGTGCACCAAGCGGATGTATTTGGATGGCTTACTGGTCGCACTGCGAAACCGCCCGCCAGCTATCTCGCCAGCATTCCTTTGAGCTTGCCGTTGATCGGTCTTACACAACTCACTCAGTTCTTGGTGTCATGCAGAGCCAGTGGTCTGACCCCAGGACAGTTCCGCGACCGCGTGCTAGGCGCCACAGGCCACAGCCAAGGCATCGTTGCTGCGCTCGTTCTTGCAACTTCAGATGACGAGCCCTCTTTCATTGAGAACTGTGTCAAGGCACTCGGCCTCTTGTTCCACATTGGCAAGCGCGGACAGGAAAGCTTCCCTGCTTTGTCATTGGACGCCGCCTTGGTCGCAGACTCCGTCGAAGGAGGGGAAGGAGAGCCGACGCCAATGCTGTCTGTTCAAGGTCTCGCTATTCGAGCGCTCGAGGGAGCCGTCGCAGCCGTCAACAAGCATATCCAGGATGCAGCACACAGGATCGACGTGTCTCTCTTCAACGGACCTTCGTCCTTTGTCGTGACTGGCCCGCCTCGTTCCCTCTTTGGCCTCGTAGGGCATCTGCGCTCGAAGAGAGCCGATCCAAACGCCGACCAAAGCAAGCTTCCGTGGAGCAAGCGGAAGCCTGTATTCCACATGCGCTTCTTGCCGGTAGGCGTGCCATATCACTCATCACATCTCCTCGGCGCTACAGAGAAGGTGGCGTCCATCGACTACCAGGAAGCTTGCATATGGCGACCGAGAGACCTCAAGACGGTCGTGCGCAACACCTATGATGGATCAGACATGAGCGCTTACGCAGAAGATACTAGCCTCCTGCGATCCATCTGCGACCAAATTTTCACCCATCACATCCACTGGACCAAGGCCTGCGACGTTCCACCCTCCACTACGCACTGCGTCGACTTTGGCACAGGAGGCTTGTCAGGCATTGGAGGTCTGACCTTGCGGAATTTGGAGGGGCGTGGTGTTCGCGTGGTGACAGTCTCGGGCAGGCATAGGTACAGTCCAGAGCTGTACGACGTTGCTGCTGTGCAAAGAGAGAGACCGTGGAGCGACTTTGCGCCCAAGCTCGTCAAGACTCCAAATGGCCTTCAGCTCGACACGCCTCTCTCGCGCATCCTCGGAAGGCCGCCGATCACCGTCGGCGGTATGACACCGACGACGGTGCAGGCGGGCATCAATGCTGCTACCGCACAAGCAGGGTACCACATCGAACTTGCTGGAGGTGTGAGTGTGACTTGCGTCAAACACATTCTGCAGCTCAACACTCACTCTTCTTTCCCGATCTTGTCCTCCTTTAGGGTCACTACAACGCCAAGATGCTGCGAGACAAGATCGACACGCTTCAAGACCAGGTCGATCCCGGGGTGGGGTTCACGCTCAACTCTCTATACATCAACCAGCGCCAATTCAGCGTGCAGTATCCAGAGTGGCTGGCTATGCGAAGGGAAGGCTACCCCTTGCAGGGCTTCACATGCGCGGCAGGCATCCCCTCCCCAGAGAAGGCAAAAGAGATGATCGAAGGTCTGCAAGCGGCCGGCTTGCGTCACATCACTTTCAAGCCCGGATCTGTGGACGGTATCAGGCAAGTCTGCACCATCGCAGAGAAGAATCCCACCTTTGGCATCATTCTTTGCTGGACAGGTGGACGTGCAGGTGGACATCACTCACCAGAGGATATGCACTCGCCCATTCTCTCCACGTACGGCCGCATTCGAGCGCATTCGAATCTGGCCTTGGTCGGCGGATCAGGATTCGGCTCAGCAGACGACTTCTGGCCTTACCTGACCGGCGATTGGAGCAAGGAGAAATTCGGCACCCAGCCCATGCCCTTCGATGGTGTCATGTTCGGCTCGTGGATCATGGTAGCCAAGGAAGCTCACACTGCAGACCCTGTCAAGGAATTGATTGTCAAAGCGCCAGGATGCGGAGATGAAGAGTGGGAGACCACTCACGGCAAGGACGGAAAGAGCGGAATCATCTCCGTGAGTGCTCATAGGTACTGCATTGGTGGGATAATCGCAACTCATACACTAACGACGTTCGGACTTGTTCCCATACTCTGCAGGTCGTGAGCGAGCTTGGAGAAAGGATCCACGTTGTTCAGAACAGGTGTACTGACCTTTGGCGCGAGCTCGACGAGAAACTATTCTCGCTATAATGTGGATAAATTTGGCTTGCCAAGACCCCTGCATGTTCGACTCTGTCACTGACGCGCAATAGATGACTTGATGATACGATGACATTGCGGCCGTTGGAGTGAATCGAAGAGAAGCCATGCGTGTCACGCCTCAAGCTAAGACAAGAAAGGGTGATTGAGAGCTTCTCTGGGTGTGATGCGCTTCGCGGGATCGAGCTCCAGCGTGCGATTGAGGAGGTCGATGAAGTTGTTCGTCAATCGCAACTCTTCGTCGGATAGCTTCTTTGCGGTGTTTGCCGGCAGTAAGCGCGCGCGCAGATCCTCGACAGGCTTTTGCAAATTGACTTTGCGGATCACGTC
Organism: Ceraceosorus guamensis; assembly: GCF_003144195.1. Lineage (NCBI taxonomy): Eukaryota > Fungi > Basidiomycota > Exobasidiomycetes > Ceraceosorales > Ceraceosoraceae > Ceraceosorus > Ceraceosorus guamensis. The sequence goes on from NW_020290026.1 coordinate 131,242, forward strand.
CTAGACGCAGGTGGACAAAAAAATATTCTTGTTGGCGAGGCGCGACTTTCGACAAGCTTTGTTCACCGCTACTCACTACTCCAGTGTTTTTGTCCTTTTCCATGCTCAGAAAGTTGTTTGTGTCATCGAAGTGCTGAGCGGCAAATCTGCCCTTTTTTGCTTGCTTCGTGGTGAAGCGACCTCTAAGTTCCTGCATCAAGAGCAGCATTTGGTTGTTGGTGCGACCCGGGAACAGAATTTTGCCAGTCGCAACCTCGTACAGAGTACATCCAATGCTCCACACATCGATTGCAGAATCGTACGGTGCCCCAAGCACTGCGTACTCGCAAGGCGGATAAGCTTCACGCTAGAGTCCGTTTGAGAGGGAATCTCACTCACCGATTTCGGGAGCACGGTAGAATCGGCTGACCAGATAAGGCGTAATCTCCACTTCGGTGGCATCGGATGCCGAACCCAGATCGCAAAGCTTCAAGACATTCTTGCCCTCGTTGACCTGCCATGAGCAGAGTGGCGATCAAGACACGATGATCAGTTTCCTGTCGTTAAAGCGCGGCTGGAAAAGATCACCTACCAGTATGTTATCCGGCTTGATATCGGCATGGATGACGTTGGCCTTGCGCAGCAGAGACAGGGCCAAAAACATCTGATGGGCATACGCTCGGACAGCGCGGTAATTGAGCCCGACGTCTTTACCGAAACGCTTGACTACTTCTCTCAGATTCATGCTGCAAGCAGATGACGGCGTGGCATGAGCGGTCTGACGTCTCTCTCAATGATCCACGACATTTGCGCGTACCTTAGAAGTTCAAACACCATGCAAAGGTGACCTCTGTGTTCAAAGTGGCTGTCCAAACGAATGACGTGGCGCTTATCTTCTGGGTCCAGCGATGCCAGCTTTTGCAAGATAGCCATTTCCTTGATGCCGGCTTTATACCTGTGGGGTATTAGGAAGTGGCCGTTGAGGAGAGGTGCACACTGTTGGCTGCAAGACTTCACTCACATGGTCTCCTGAGATCGTACGACTTTGATGGCAACTTCGCGCTCACGCGCAGGCTCGGTGCTGGTGGAAGGAATGGTTTCTCGAGCCTTTACGACGTTGCTGAACATGCCTCTGCCGAGGTTGGCAAACACCAGGTAGCGTCCTTCCGGACCTATACGCTCGCCAAGATTGATCCTGTAATACCCGTCAGCGTCGTCAAAGTTGTCAAGAAGATTTGCAGACACCTCGGGTGCAGCAACAATGACAGGCTGTCGGCAGTACTTGTGAATGTGAGTCAAGGAGTGCGCATCATTGAGCTTGTGCTATGCAGAACCGCGCATACACTCACAGCTTGTGAAGCAATTGCTCCTTTCTTCACTCGAATGATCTTCTTCTTCGGCTTGCTACTTTCGTCATCGCTCCCCAACGCGAACATGTCGTCCACTTCGTCATCGTCATCCACCTCTATCTCTTCATATTCGCTTTCAGCGCCATCAACACGTTCTTGAGCTTCGCCGATACCAGCGGCAAGCGATGGCCCCCCCTCGACTGGTTGGCTCGCGCCGTTCGCTCCAGTATTTGTCTGCAGCTTTGCTCGAGCCCTGGCTTCGTCTTCTAAGCGATCAGAGTCTGGGTTGTAATCGGCTGCGGACATCTGAGTACCACCTATGTGTCCGTCCCCGGCCGCACCTTGGGTGTCCGCCTTTGCAAGCGCAAAGTCAGCATCTGTCTCTTGGCCGCCTATTGGCGAGTCGGATGGATGCGTGTCCAAAACAACTACGAATTTAGAATGTGACAGAACGTGAATGAATGCTCTTACTCAAGTACGCACAAAGCTCGACGCACCTGGAGACTCTTGTCCGCTGATTGAGATGCCTCTGAGATTTCGCGTTGCAGAAGTAGCGGTCGACGTGCTGCTCTCAGCGCCCGCATGCTTGGCAAGGATCGCGGCCCTCTTCCTTCTCCGCTCTTCAATCATACGCGCCTCTTCTTCCTCCGACGGAGCCAGCTCGAAATCGATTGCGTTGTCGCGAGCTGGCGGGACAATCTTGATCTGAGCCGGACTGACTCTGCCCAGGATTGCAATTTGGTCTAGGATTGAGCATGCGCTAGCCACGCAGCAATAGTATGAGCGTGACTCACTGCCCTTCCTCTAGCATCTCTGATGCCTCGAGACCACCAACGTGACCATCTTGCTCCCGCGGAGAGCCACGAGAGAGGCGTCCTTGTTGGAAAGATATGTGGCGGTCCTGCTCATGATGCCTCGGATAGTCCCGGTATCCCGAGTCTGGCATCGCATCGCGATGCGAATGTCGAGAACCATTTCTGGAGTCTCTATCACCTTGGCTACGATGTCGAGCATGGTGGTTCGAGCTGTGATGTTCTGATCTGTGACTGTCGTGGGGCGCTCTAACAGCGCGCCCCGAGTCTAGCTCACCTCCATGCCTATCCGGTGAGTGAGTGTCCTTGCGTCTCTCATCTCTGATTTCTTCCCACTCTGTGCGGTGCTGATGAGCACTGCCATCTTGGCGACGAGAGGTGACATCCCGCTTGTCATGAGCTGAAGGGGAAATCGCTCTCTTCCTGGACGACATTACCACCACGGATGAACGATTCGAAGAGCAAGAGTCAATAAGAGCGGAGGGTAGCCGGGCGAGGCTCTCGAATGGTAAGCAACTGCCAATCAAGTGCGCACAGAGAAGGTCCAGGGTGGCGTACCAATGCACGGTATCCTTGGCTTTGCTCCGATGCGATGTCCGCTCTCTTTAATCTGCTTGCAACCGCACCGGGACGTCACCTAGCGACGACAAGAGCGCCTGCTTTTTCAAGCGTGCGAAGGAATGGACGATGTTCAGAGGGGCCGTTGGTGATGGCGAGTCAAGAGTGGCACGCAAGAAGATGGGCTGTGCACCGGTGTACGTTCAAGAGTCACGAGTTCGATTGGCGAGTCAAAAGTGACCCTCAGCAGTCACGAGTAGGTGATGTGATGATCATCTCCATCACGCGCTGACTCGCGGCGCGCACTGCGCATCGCGCACGCGGGCGCGCATCTCCACATCAGCATGTATACGCTCTCCTGCTGCTGATCGGGCCAAGTTTGGACATCTCTTTCATGCTTCCTGCAGACTGTATTCAAATTGCTCGCACGGCATCCGTCCGTCTTCTCGTCGACTCAACCTGTTCCTACCTCAAGGTTGCACTCGTCACTACCTCTAACTCAACACGCTCTCGAGACCCAGGCATAGTCTTCGCGAGGCAGCAGCAGCAGCTACTCTCATTTCGTCGGGTGATTTCGACGTCAGCAGGTGCCTTCATCATCGAGGACTACATCGTGGTTCTCATCAGCGGCGGAAGATTTGGCTTTAAAGAAAGGTTCTGAAGATGCAAGACTCTCTGGGCGCACTTTTGGCGATTGGCCTGATCTGGCTCGTCTTCCGTTTCGCCTTTGGCTCTTCGTCCTCGTCGAGTTCTGGAGCCGGCCGCGGACAAGCGGCAATAGGCGGCGCCGCACCTGCACCTGCTCAGAGCATAGCGCTGCGAGAAAGGGTCAACAATGTACCAGCAGAGATGGTGAGTTCCTAGAGCCAAGAAGGGTCGACGCACACGTGCCCTCCTGGATCTCTGATCTGGCTTGCCTACCAACTTGTTCCAGGTCCAAACAGTACAGACTATGTTTCCACACGTATCTGCAGAAGCTATCCGATACGATCTAGTCAGGAGCGGCAACGTAGAAGTGACTTGCGAAAAGATACTCAACGACGGCGGTTTGCCAGAGGTGAGTGAGCCTGAATGGTGCGTACCCAGCGGCGCTTGTGCGGTGCTCACACCCACGACTTTGCTACGTCAGCCGCCGACTGGACTCTTCGGACCTGCAAGACCTCCGCCGCAGACACGACCGGCAGAGTCAGCACGGACAACCAGCGGAGTGCTAAAGGGCACAGGCAGCTCAAGCTTAATAGCTCGCTTCGGCCTAGAATCAAGGCTCGGTGCTGCAGATGCTGCAGTAGGGCACGAAATGGGAATTGGCAAAGGCAAGGGTAAACAGGTGGATGCTTTGATTGATCCTACTCCTCAGAGTGTTAAGAAGGCCTGGAGCGATGATGCGGATATTAGGACCAAGGAGCTGCGCAGAAGGAAGGAGCAAATGATCCTGAATGCCAGGAGGTGAGTTAAGGCAGTCTTCATTGATGTGTAGTCTGGGGTCTGTTTCGCTCACAACCTGTCTGGCCCGAGGGCTTTCTCTTTGTGGAACAGGCGTATGGAAGCTGCAGCTGCTCAGAAGAGCTCGCCCTCTGCGTGATGCTGCTACGCTCAGCACACAGACCGCGTTCATATCGTCACTTGCTTGTCTTAAGCAGATCCAAAGCACTGTCGCTGCTGGCGACTAGGAGAATCAGACAAAAGGTCACCAAACAAAGGAATGTATTATTGTGTCGAGTAGTCAATCGCTCGAGAAGAGTGTTGGCGAAGCAGGAGGGGTATGAAGCGTTGACTCGCAAATCAGCGCGGACGTTGCGGTGTCCCTGTTCGCAAGTATGAATTGGAATGGAGATGAGAGAGTGTGTAATGGTGACGTGGTGGCTGAACGGATTTTGAGTTCAAGTGGCTGTTAGGGCCAGAAAGGCAGCAGATGACAAGGCGTCTGATGGCGCGACGGAGGCCGACGCAGAAGGCTTTCAGGACCAGAGATCATTCAGTTATAGTCCCATCTGAAGCGGACACGGAAAGAAAGGCGATGTGAACTGAGGTAAAAGCCTGCAGCGGATGCTGCTGCAGAGGCCGCAAAGCAACTCACCCAATCCCAATGACACCTTCACTCTTGGGCGCGAGCTGCGAGAAGGCGCTGGGACTGAAGTCAAGCGAGCCAACGTCTGACCAAAGAAGGGATCCTAGGATGTCAGCATTCTTGAATGCTGCCAGCTCGCTTCGTTGCTAATTGAGACTTACGGCAGGAAGGGCACATGTCGACGACTTGGACGGAAATGCAGCGGCCATCGTGGCAGACTTTGGATTGGATAGGGTAGTATGAGTGCACGCTGAAACCAAGCTTCTCCAGCTTTCGGCTGGCTTACCTCTGATGTTCTCCCCGCAATGGCTGCCTCCGTCCCACTGATGGACGCTGATTGCGACGATGCTATCATCAGCAGAGTTGACCCATCCGCAAGCTCCACGATCGGGTTGATACTGTCGCGAGGCACGTCCAGGGTCAATCGAATTTCCAAGTCGGTGTCCTCAGAGAAGAGGGAGAAGCTTGCACTCACGTAAGTTCCTCGCCCGTTAAAAGAGTGACGCTTCTCGAGCGTGTGGTAGCCAGTGCTGGGCGCGGAGCTGCCGTCAGTGTGGGTGGTCTGCATGCGCGTGTATTGGTCAGAAGTGGCGTCGTCCGAAGGCAGCGGACTTGACTGTCTGCGGGTCTTGACCATGCCTCTGGCAGGCTTAGAAGCTTTCGGGGACTCGGAGGCGTTCGTTGTTGCAGAGGGAGATTGTACATCGCCGGAGCTGGGTTGTGCAGGGGAGGTATCGTCTTGCAGGATTGCTAGATGCTCCACATGGGGCTGCACAAGGTCTCGTGAGTACGCGGATGGAACAGGGTCCTCTTGTTCAAGCTCGCTGATGGTGGGCAGCGATGCTGTAAGAGGTTTCGCTGTGATGGGTAGTGTAGATGCGCGCACGATCACCACAATGGCCATGGACCAAGCTGTGAAGCTCCACAGAGTGATGAGCCTCATGTTGATAAGCTGTGTTAGGTTGTTCGAATGGAAGGAGGAGTAGTGTCGTTGTAGTAGTTGACTAAGAGAGGACGGAGATGGTGGCTGGATCTGTAGAGTCGAGCTGTCAGACACGACTACTTCAGCTTCGGAGAGGTCGAGTCGTCACGAGTAGCCAATGGCTTGACGACGCTGCGATGGCAAGACTTGTTCAAAGGAGCGTCGATGTTGGTGGTCGAACTGCAAACATGAGACAAACAATGGCGAAGATCCGTTGAGCTGCCAACACTGTGACTAGGTGAGGCACAGCGGCGTTCAAAGGTCGAATCGAGTCTTGTGCTGCAGCCCATAGCAGTCACAAACCAACCTCTCAAGTTGCCGAAAGCGGGGGTTTTCTAACGGCTCGCATAGATCCTGTACGCCGTTGAAATCATGGGCATACTGATAGGCTGTTCAAGACTCCTTGCCTTCTTTATCAAACAGAACCCCGATTGGCATTTAGGAGGGCGGTAACGGTAGTCGCAGTGGCGATAAGACGTCCGAATTCGCTAAACCCACATGATCGCCCAGCCACTATTGAGCCCTTCTCACTGCGAATAGCACGAGCGCTCAGACCCCTAAGTCTCGAAGGGGGTTGGCTCCTGATCTAGAAGCTTCACACATCTACTATAGGATTGTCTGAGAGACAGCGGTAGTCAACGTGCTTTTTCGACGTGCGTGAGAAGCGCTAGACGCCTGACTCGGTGAGAAAGGCCATGTCATGTTCGTGGCGTCCGCTGGTTGCGTCATGCACCTTGACCGTTGGTGACCGTTGGCAGCACGCTGCTCCTCTGCTGGACATGGGTCGTGCGTCGTGCTATCGTATGATTCGCATTCGTGAAGCACACAAGGCCTGGTCGCCATGCAATCATCTTGCAAAGATCTCATCAGCGAGCGGGGTGGTTTCGCAAGGGGAGTCTGATCGATGAATTACAAAAATACGCGAAGGGAAGGTGGAGGCAACGAGGTAGGTCGCGGTGCGGTGGTCAAGAGACCTACATATAGATACCATGCAGACCCGCGTCACGAGATGACCGCGCGCGATATCACGTGAGACAAATCGAGTCAAGCCGGGGACACGCGTCACGTCACGTGTAGGCTTTTGACTGATTCAAGTCAGTCACTCACTCCCCTGGACGCACAAACGTACCAAGCAGAGCATCAATTCACGATTCACGATTATTGCTGTCGATCAGCACGCACCACAGGTTGGTGCGGGAAGAATGGGCTGCCACATCCTGACACTAGAATCCGAGCAGAGCGCAACTCGAGTCCGAGCACGACTCTTGAATGCGCTGACTGTTAACTCTGACTCAAGACTCAAGACTATGCTGCCCGTGTCAGCGCGCTACATCCAGCAAATGCATTCTTGATATACACCGCTGCACTCACGACTTGACCGCGACTCGCACGCAAGCGGGGAGCCACGCGTGATGAGTCCTCACCTCACGCCCACGCCGCTTGGCTCGCCGCTTCAAATTTTGTCGGTGCGCGCGGACTCGAGCAGTCACGAGTGGAGGCAGATGAGCAGCAAGCCTCGCCAGCCTCACTCAACTGCGATCGAATGCGTTCAATTGCAAAAGGCACTTCACTTGACTACCCTTCCCTTGTTCATCTTTATATCGATCGCCATCCACATCCCACACTTTTTGTTTCACAATGGTGCAGACTCGGACGATCGTTAGCATCACGGCCGCCACGGCTGTTGCAGGCCTTGTTGGTTACGCTGTGTGAGTAATCGAAGCACATGGTGCTCGGCTTGCTGCGCTGCGAGCGAAGGCGTAGCTGGGTGGGGGACCATTCCATTCACTCTGACCATGCCTAGAGGAATTGATGAAGACGCTGACTCGCATCACTTGGCATCGTGGATACCTTGCATCTCCATGCGCAGATACTTCGACCACAAGCGCCGCTCTGATCCTCAGTTCCGCAAAGCGCTGAAAAGGGATAGCAAACGGACGGCTCGCGCTGCTCAGAAGGCCGATAAGGAATCGAAAGCCGCGCTCAGCGCAAAAATTGAGACTGCTGTCCGCGATGTGCGAAAGCCTGGTGTTCTGCCCAGTGGTGTCGAGGAGAGGGAGCAATAGTGAGTCAAGCACTAGGCCGCCGCACTGCCGACTACCTCGGTCTCACACCGCGCCTGTGTTCAGCTTCATGATCTCGGTCGGTGAAGGTGAACAGCTCTTTGCTCGCGGGCCAGCTTCGCACTTCGATGCTGCCGTCGCTTTCTTCAAGGCACTGAAGGTGTATCCTTCACCTTTGGAGCTCGTCATGATCTACCAGAAGGCCGTGCCTGCAGAGGTGTTCGCCTTGATCATGGAAATGATTGGCCTGGATGTAAGTGATATCCAGTTGCAGGACTCGGTCTGAACTTGGTGTCGCACTGACTATTCGCTGACGTGTTTTTACACCTTCTTGGTACAGGCCAAACTCGGTCCTGAGCCAGGCAGTGCGCCAGTCGATCCACGATTGTCTGAATTGGCGGCAGCAGCCTCTGGTGCACCGATTGCCCAACAAGCTGGCAACCTGGATGAGGTGGACGACGAGTCGCCCGCCGCAGCAGGCTCTTCCGCAGCTGCGGCTGGCGCCACCCCAAGCACCGCCTCGCCATCATCCGCGCCCGTCAGTTCCAACGTATCTGGATCCGGAAATGGAGCGGACAGTGTTGCTGACGCTTCCTCTCAGGATGAAAGAGGTCCACCTAGCAACTACTCGTCCCAAGAAGGAGGCGCTGGAAACAGTAGCGGCGTTGCTAGCGGATATTCTTCGCAGCCTGAGGGCAGTGCAGCTCCTTCCGTCGCTGGTGGAAACGGTCAAAGCAGCGCTTTCTCGTCTCAAGAATGGGAAAAGGTATCGGAAGCTGGTAGCGGTGCTGTTCCATCCACTTCAGGAGCCGGACCTACCCAGGCTTATAACCTCAAGCCAGAGGACGAAGCTCTCGCTTCTCCACCTCCAGGGACGAGCAACCCTGCTTCGGACGTGACGGCTACTCCTGCGACCGCAGCACCTCAAGCTGATGCTCAAGCGAGAGAGGCTGCTGCTGGGGCACACGCGTCTCTGGCCGCACAGCGAGCTGCGGGTGGTGACTAGGTTCGCCGTGGTAGTGGAGTGCGCTAGGCGCACGGAGGTGGTCGGACTTGTCTACCGGGCATAAGAGAAACAGACCTGCTGGGCGATTTGGCTATCAGATACATAGCTACATACATGGAGGCGAAGATGCTTGCCCCCACCAAATTCATGGTTTCCCTCCTTCTCAAACAGGACATGTGAAGATGTCAGATTTCGCGCCGAGATTGATACAGACTCGCGCGTAGCAATATCAAGGTTCACTACGTCTACTGATCGCTTGTCGTTGCTCGTCTGCTTGCCGAGAGATGCCCACCGAGAATTCTCGTCGTGCACCAGCTCCCAGACTGCCGAATACAAGCAATCATCGCGTATCGTACGGAGCGGATAGGATACAAGGGGGATTGGGAAACGCATGGTGGTACAGGTATTAGCGGGGTCGCATTGTGTGTGAAGCAGCGTGTGAATCGTCGTAGTGCGGTACAGGGATTATCCTGTCGTGAGGCAGTTTGGGGGCGAGTGGGCCCAAGTGTCGCACAGTAGCATTGATGGCAAATACTGCAGCGTGTTCATGCTCACTGGAACAGACGCATGAGCGGTTCGCCTGCCACAAAGTCAGTGATGCAAATGCGCTTGTCTTCTCCGGCGCTAATGATTCTCTGCGCGTCCAGTCTAACGTCAAAGATGCGACCCTCGGTGCCTGAGAGACGCATGATGGGCGTCAGTGTGGGCGTGAAGGCGGTTTGCGTGTCAATGGATGCAAGAGACGACGATTGCGAAGGCGGTGCTGAAAGCGGTGTGCCAGAAGTGCCGGCATTCACCGCACATGTCGGACCCGCAAGAGCGTCGGCTGCATCCCACAGCATGACTTGTCGATCGTAGCCAGCTCCAGCAACGAGGTATCTGATGGGGTCAAAAGCCGTAGCCCTGACAAGTTGCGCATGTCCTCGACAAATGGCTCGGCATGCTCCAGTCTTGGCATCCCACACGCGTACGGTCTGATCGTTGGACCCAGTGACGACCGTCATGTTGGCGAAGCTGATGCAGGCCAGCCCCCTCTCGTGCCCTTCGAACACGCGCAGGCACTCGCCCGTGGCCGGATCCCACATTTGTACAGATCCATCACCACTGGCGCTGACGGCTACCGTCCGATCGTCGTCGAGCTTGCCCAGACATCCAGCATTGACCGGTCCAACATGCTGCCTATAAACGCGCTTGAGGGCCATATCCTTTCTGCTCGTGATACGAATGGTCGTGTCCTTGGAAGTGCTGATGATCCATTCCTTGTCGAAACTGACATCTAGTACGCCAGCTCCGTGACCCTCTAGCTTTCCGATCTTGCTCGGCACCCACACCTCCCCGCTCCCTGCGTCGATGCCGGAATCCGTAGCTCGAGCTCGAGTGGCACACAGCCTGAAGTCCCAAATGATAACGGTCGCATCGGACGATCCTGTGATCAGAGTTTCCTCATCGTAGTCGAGACACAGCACGCTACCCAAGTGTCCTTTCAAGGTGTACAGGCACAATCCTCGTTGACCGTCCCAGACCCGAACGGTGCGATCTCTTGAGCCAGAAACGATGATGCCCCTGGTACCTACCCCCTCAAGATCATTGGCATCACGTGGTTGCTTAGCCCACTTAGTAGAGCTGCCAATGTGCGGAGCGTTGGGAAGTTGTTCATCTACCTCCATAGAGGCAGGACTGATTTGGGGCTGGCCCTCCTGGGAGGGCATCGGGAGCCGAAAGTTGGTCTCGATACCATTGTGCGCGTCGAAGTCTGGTTGAACGATGCGCTTCTTCAAGCACGCTCGGGGCCACCACACTGTGAGATCGCTACGCGCACAGTAGATGCTATCAGCGTGACCTACCAGGTACCTGGTCGTCGGCTGCCATTTGGACTCGAACACGCTCGCGCCTGAGGAACCACGTCGATGACGTCCTCTGAAATCCCCTGGACGAGGAAGACGCGTGGGCAGAGTCGGATCAGGAACGGGAGAAGATGTGATTGTGCCAGGGATGAGGAAAGGATTGTCGCTGGAAGGTGTCGTCGGAGTTGGCCGATCTGGTATTGGCGAAGGTGAGAGACGATCCGAAAGCTCGCCCGCACCGGTAGGCGTCAGATTCCAGCGCTTTGCAAGAGCATATCGTGCGGCGTACAGCGCTTGCCAACTGATCCTCGGTGCGCTGGTCTGGGAACGTGGGAGCGGCAAGCCACTGTGGCCAAAGGTGGCGTACAGCGCCCCGGTAATTGCGCACTCGCTTTCAGCAGAAATGTTTGAACGTTGGTGATTGGCGGATTCGCCAAACCCGCAAGGAGAGAAAGAGGTGGCCTCATAACCGCCAAATAGACCTTCTCGAGGTCCTTTGCCGTTGTTTGGCACTTCTGACCACAGTCGATTCCAGATTTCGAGGGCGTTGGGACGCAGCAGCCAGCCCTGCGAAGCTCTGTCCAAGTATTGCGCTCGCCACACCCTGGCGTCCATCGCCCTCTCATTCCAGAGGTGACATACCAAGCGACACCTCACCAGATCGCGAGGTGCAGAGACAAATATCAAAATGTGCAACGCCAGCTCAGGAGGCAATTCTCCGATAAAGTCTGCAGCGAATGAGAGCGGTGAGCATGAATATGATGCGCCGATGTATGCATAGAAATAGAGGGCACTTCAAGGAAGCATACCACTCACCTCTAGTTGGAGCGGTCCAGTCCACCTCGCAGCCCTCATCGATCCTCTCTTCGGCGCTCGTGTCCATCTCCTCCTGACTGCTGCTGCTCATGATCGCCTTGCTCGTATCGAGACTTGTGTGCTGCGCCATGGCCCTGAATTGAGCTCGCACATCTCTAGCGCTCGTCATTCTTGATCTGCGTGTCTTTCACGGCTCTATTTGAATGGCATGTATGGAGCGGAATGAGGGAGATTGCACGTGCTGAGGGCGTGGTTTGGCCTCAAGAAGCTTGCGGACGCGAGAATCTTGCCGGGCCAAGGTGAGAGCCACGCTGAAGGTTTTCCTGTTGTGACCTGTGAGCAAGAGCGCTGATCACAATGGACTGTACGCTCGAAGGGAATGGGCGCTGGACAGATGTGCTAAGGCGCGGTCAAGCAAGAGTGGAAGCGTAGTCCGAGTGGTCGTCCCTGTTCCAAGGGCATGCTTCGCGGTGCTGCAGATACCGCTATAGTCAGCATATATATGTATCCATGCCACAGGAATTGTGAACACATGGGCTTAGAGCGAGCGCTTGTAGGTCGTCTCACCATATATACCTATATATATAGTCACGCCTGTTCGCGCAGCAGCTGACTCACAAGTCACAACACAACAACAACAGCGCCGCGCTTGATTTTGAACGATCGATCGCCCGAACGCGCCACCGGACGCACGCGCCGCCGCCGTTGCGTGACGGACGCGGGCTGTGCGCGCAGACGCCGCCCGCCTGGATGCATATGCAGCATGATCAACAGCGGTCCTCTCGACCCGCCATCCATACCCGTCCCTGCACCCTCGTTCGTGGGTGCCATTCAGCAGGGTCGCCCAGCTCGAGCAAACAATCCTGGCTGGTCTATGATCAAGGTGAAACACGCTTCGAATTCCTGGCAGACCATAGACAGCCAGATCAATCTCAAAAGTCGGGATCAACATGGACGCCAAGCCAAAGCTTGCATTCTCCTTCAAGAAGACCGTTCCCTCCATTGGATCTAGTGGCGTCTCGGCATACCCAGGCAATGCGCTTAGCCAAGCTTCAAGCTCGATCTCTCAGGCATCCTCGAGGACGCAAGCACCCAAGACGACGCCCATTACCGGGTTCGGCGGAGATGATTCGGGCGGCGAAGATGACGAGGATGTAGCGTCTGCTGCGAGCGGGAGCAGGCAAAGCAAATCAAGCTCCAAGGCCAAGACGAATAGAGTCGGCATGGGCGCAGCCCCGCCTTCGAAAGCTTCCGCCGCTAGTCAAGCGGAAGCGTTGCAGCTTGATGCTAACATCAATGATTACGATGGGGTCTGGGATGCCATGAAGAGTGCAGAGAAGGCAAAGCAAGCATTAATAGACGAGCAAGTCAAAACTCGAGAGGTGCGTGACGTCGCAACGCTTTCTTGGCCATCAAGTGTCTTGCTGACGCCAATCGTCCCTCGCGCCACTTTACCAGTCCAAGTATTCCTCCGCGTTTGCAGCTTCCGCAACTAGGAGGAAGATCGACAGAGCGAGAGCAGAGGCGAAGAAGATCGCTAGGGAACGAGACGCGGAAGGCGCTGAATTTGGAGATACGGAGGAGTTTGTTACCGAAGCTTACAAAAAGCAGATGGAGGAGATAGCAGAGATGGAGAAGCGCGAGGAGGAGGAAGAGAGTGAGTGAAGAGTGGCGCGCTGTCGCTCCGGCGCAAGTGCTTGCTGACACTCTTCCTACAGAACGCAACAGGGCCGCCAAAGCTGGTGGTATGGCCACTTTCCAAAAAGATATGCTAGCATCCAGAGCTTCGGCGCACGATGCGGCCGTTGCTGCTTCTCTCAGGCCTCAAGAAGATGGCGAAGATGCGACTGCTTCAAGAGGAACACAAGAGACAGCCGAGGCGAAGGCAAGTGCGACTTCTCATCGCAAGCTTGCGGAAGAAGCACGGGCGAAGGGATTGGATGTGAGGCTAAACGACGATGGAGAGCTGGTCGATGAGAGGTCCGTGCTGTCCGCTGGTCTCAATCACGTCTCCAGACGCGCCAAAGGCAAGGATATGGACATTGGTCGTGGAAACAGCAGAGCGGCACATCAAGGAGCTCGTTCTGGTCGAGACGGAGCGCAAGAAGCGAGGGAGATGAGGAATGGACAAAGAGCGAGACACTCGCAGATGTTGGAAGAGCAGATGATGGAACTGCAAGCGAAGAGGGAGAGGGATGAAGAGGAAGAGATGAGGGAGAAGAAGAGAAAGCTAATGGGAGAGAGAAAGAATGACGAGAAACAAATTGGCAGCGCGAAGGAGAGGTACATGCGAAGAAAGGCGGAAAGGGAAGCTGCTGCTGCTGCTGAATGAGGCGCACTGCGGACTTCCGTCAGGTGTAGACGAAGCGTGGACTGCTACGAAAAGGTCGCGCTGTGCACTTTTATCCACTAGCCTCGAGTCTCATGTGTCCATCCGCGATTGGAATGATGCCAGTGATAGGACATGCTCGTATTCAGTCACGAAAGACTTAGTGACTCGCTTTGCTGTTTGCCGTGACATCAAGAATCATAACGGATGCATGACATGCCGAAAGCCTGTGAAGCGTGGGGACATCTCGATGATCACGTGATTCGTAGTGCTGCCAGCCTGGGGCGCCATCGTGAGCGCTCCACCGACTTACCACCAAGAATTTGAATTCAAGGCTTTCGGCATCCTCGACGACACCGTATCGCGAAAGTTCCAACCAGCAGCATTTCGCTGCACGATCCTCATCTTCTCCGTGTCCCTGTTGTGCAGCCCGATAGAGAATCACGCTCTCATTCATCCATTTGTGTCTCACGCTCAACCCACCTCATTCAGCGCTGGGCAAACTCAACCAAGTGCTTCCGTTCGGTAGAGATTCCAATCGTCCGCCCTCGACATTTCCCCCCGCGACCCCTACACCGCTGCACCGCAAGAGACGCCCAGCGAAATACTGTCAGACTTTTCCGTGCTTCTCCTCCAAAGTCTCCACTTCGAGACATAGGCTCTCAGTCGGATTCGTCGTCATGGATGCCGAATCTATCCTCTCTCACGTGGCCTTTACAACATCAGGCTCCATTGTGGATTGCATAGATAGTGAGCGGGCTGACCAGTAAAGAAAGACGATGTCTAATTGGAACACTCATCGATGCATGTCCCGCTGGACCCTCTTCCTGGACTGTCAGAGAAAGTGCTCATCATTCTCAGAGATGGACGCAAGTTGATCGGTGTATTCCGATCATTCGACCAATTTGGTGAGCGGCCATGGGTGCACAGCTTTCGGCTGCGCACAGCTCTGCGCTCATAACCACTGTTCTGCCCAACGTCAGCTAATTTGGTTCTGCAGGATGCTGTGGAAAGGGTATCGGTCGGCAACAGGTATGGAGACATTCCTCGGGGCTTGTTCCTGGTCAGAGGAGAGAATGTGGTTATGCTAGGAGAGATTGTGAGTGATGCGTGTGGATGAAGATGGCGAAGGAAAGCGATGGTATCGGCACAGAAGCGCTCTAGTCTCTGGTCGATAATCTGACTGTACATCCGCATTTCGCAGGATCTCGACGCGGAAGACATTCCTAATCCAGCAGCGGTGCCCCTACCTCCTGCGGCCTTGCCACAATTGTTGGAAGCGCACAAGGCGGAAGCTGCAGCAAGGAAGGTGGTGGACGCCAAAAAGTCAGAAGTGTTGAGGAGGGAAAGGGGTTTCTGTGCGGAAGGTGCGGAGGGGGATGGGTATTGAGCGCAATGCATGCATCTATGAGAGCTGTCGAGACCCGGGCTTGGGGTGGCAAGGCAAGCAAGCAATCAGCTTGGCCCCACTTTGCGACTAGCGTCCTCCAGCAGCTTAAACCATGGCTGAGCAAGTGCCGTTTCTTTCTTAGAAATGACCTTTGTCCCGCCTGAAGCTGAAATTTGCTCTGGGAAGAGCCTGGCTATGACCCAGTGACGCTCCAGACTCAAGACTAGTCGCGATCGCGAGAGTCGTCGAAAGCTTGGGTACGAGACATCGACACCTTGAAGGCGCACCGTACCTTTCACTCCACAGCAAGTGTCCCTCACTTCGCCAGCTCGCCCTCACACAAGTCTAGTGCGGCTCTGATGCTGACTTCGATTGAGATGTGGATGCCACTTTTGCGTCTTTGGAAGCGCCGCAGTGGCCGGCCAGCTCGAGACATCCCAGAACAGCTGCTCCGCAATCTTCAATCATTTTCGCGAATGGTGAATACATCTAAATCACATAATGCCTTTGTGCTCATAGCTCAGTCTCGCGGGTTTGATGAATCACAATCCTGAGTGGTGAGTGGTAGCCTGACATCAAAATTCAAGATTCACGATTCATATTCAATCAAAGGATCACAAACGATTTCATCGACGACTGGAAGTACGAGTCACGAGGACTCGCACTGCTGGTACGCACGCACTCGTTCGTCATCAACCAGCACCGCCTCGATCAAGGATCCGGAAGCATCGAGCGGCAACTCACACTGCGCGTGGAAAAAGTTGCGCGCCCAACTGATGCGACAAATCGCACGCGCCAAGCGGAAGGCACACGCGCTTGTCCCTCAACTTCCACACTCCTCGCACAAGCACACAACTACAATCATGGATACTGTACCGGAACCGCACAGCACCTACAGAAGCATCTGTAAGCAAATTGCGCATCTGCATTGCATGCATGTCAACGGTCACAATGGGTCGGGCTTCCTCGCTTTTCGGATGCGTGACAGCAAGGAGTGGGCGAGTTCGGTTGATCAAGATTCCACCATCACCTCGGCACCCACGCCGCCATAGCAGTGCGTAGTGCTTCGCGACGACAAGCGCCAACTGCATTTCTGAGTCGTTGGGATGTTAGACAGCATGCATCTCAGCGGCTGCTGCGCCGATCCAACGGACCAGGCCAGCGTCAACTTGAATGTATGCGATCGCTCGTCGACTTGCCCTTTCGAATTGCCTCTGGAGCTGCAGACGCGTGTGGGCAGAAGCTGCCGTCATCTGGGCCAACGTGCATGTCCCTCAAGCGCACTTGCGGGGCTCACCATTGACGGCTAAATGACCTTGGTTGGACATGCGATACGATGATCACCTTCTTCCCAAGGTTGTAGCTGACCGCCAGCCTCCGCTTCATCTTCTTACCTTCTCCTCAACCTCTCTTTTCTTTTCACTTTTCTTCGTAGTCCAGCGGCTCGACGCTGCTGGTGGCGCTTTTCTGCCTGCTGTCCGATTGCACCTCATTCGGCACTAAGGTTGCCTCTGGCAGGCCGACCTACTTCCTTTACGTTCTATCTGATCAACACCTTTTCCCCTCGGACACCATCACCATGGAGCACGCTTCAGCAACCACGAGCACCGCGCTGAACCGCACGCCAGCCCTGAAGCCGCTGGTTCTGGCAAAGACGTCAGCCTCGAGCATCGCATCCACAGGAGCGCCGAGGCAGAGTAGAGGTCCGCTGGGGAGTTATACCCCGCGAACAGTGTCTTGCAGTGCAGACAGGCCTTTGATCATCCAGCCAAGCCGACCATCTCCATGTGCTCGACAACAAGCTCACCGAAAATCATCCGGCAATGCCAACCGCCGACGTGTAGTATCACGAAGTCGGTGCGTCACTGAGAATGTGGTGCCAACAAGGATCGTTTCCGGTGAGCATCACGCACGAGCGAATCTCCGATCAAGTCAAGCGGAAGTCAGGAGGTTCGAACTTCGCTTCGACGAACACGCTTCATCGCCCGACGTCGCCACGCCGCCCATGCCCACACGCCGTCAGCCTCGCACGAATGCGCAACGTCACAAAGAGGGAATGCATTCGGCTCGGCGCATTCGCTCAGAAGCCTTTGTCTTTCCCGTACCTCCAAGTGGTGGCCTCCAAGGGCTAGGTCTCGGTCTGGGGGCTGCGGACGCCCCATCGCGCGCAACGCCAGAAGTCGAAGCCGCTTTCCGACGCGCTGCGACTGATGGAAGGATTCCAAGAGGTCACGAATGGGTGGAGGACGCGACTACCTACATTAACAGACACAGTCCACTTTTGTGCGAAGGTACGGATGAAGGACTGGTGGCAAATCGCAAGGATCGAGGGTCGGACACGGATGAGCTCACAGGATCGCAAGGCTGGTCGCCGTACTCCAGTGTCGCTCCATCGCCCGCGCTTGGAATGACAGCAAGCACTGCTCCTTTGATCTTCCACAGGCAGGAGTCGGACAAGCTAAGAGCGCCAATGGCTCGTCGCACTGTGTCTCAACCTGGCACGGCAAAAGAAGAGAAGATGGCGTACTCCCCAGAGCCTGACGAGTATCCCTTTCCCGAAATGCCAAGTGGCCACGAGCGCCTGTCGATGGCCTTCTCACCTTTGCAACTCCCCAAGTGGGGCAGTGTGGAGCACCACGCACCCTCATTGGCAGAGCAGATGGCCTTCGCGTGTGGGTTGGGTAGCGATCTAGAATGGGATACCCAGACGAGTGCTGCCGACGACCACCAAGATTCGTTTGCGTACACCTCAGCTTCCGCTTACGTCACCGTCCCTGAGCTGCAAGAAGAGCAGACTGCGGAAATGTACAGGAGCTGGACGTCGCTCATCGACGCTGGAGCCGCGCTCGCTGACGAAGCGACTTTCTGGACTGGCGCCGGTGCCGATCTAACTCGAAGCAACACGACAGCAAGCACTGCGTACGTGCTTGCCGACAGCCCCATCCTGCAGGGCAAGCTTGCGCTCTCGCAGAATTCACCTGGAGGGAGCGTCTCTTCGGAGCGGTCAGATTCTGCATTCTCGCAGCCTTCCGTTGCGTCTTCCGTGACGTCTATATCTTCCGATCATTTCCACGCAGGCTCCTTGCTGAAGAGCGTCAGCATCGATCAATTGTTCGAACGAAGTCTGCTGGCTACTCCGCTCAAGGTCACCGACAGTCCTCAAGTTGCCGCCACGCGCGAGGGATCACCACACCACCTAGCGGATGAATTCAGCTATCTTGCCGACGCCGCGCTTGCAGCTCTCTCACCGGTTCCTTGCCAGGTGTTCAGTCCTGCTTTGTCTGACGACGAGCTGGGCCTCATTGGCACGCCAGCTCCGATGCAAAGTCTGCCTTCACCCATGCCCGCAACTCAACAAATCGAGCCGACTCGCTTAGCTCTGGCCTCGACTGTGTCATGCCCAGCTGTTCCAGCATCATACCGACCAGACTTTGTGCAAGAAAATCAGCGTTTGTTGCGCTCCACGAGCGAGAGACCCAGCAGTATGTTCGAGTCCCAGCCAGCGGCATCGTCGCGCCCGATGAGTGTTCTCGAGCGTCCACGGCCAGGCACGCGAGGTTCCATGCTGTTTGGAGGCGCGTATCAGGACGTCGAACGGGCGCAGGCTCGTGGCAGCGCTCAAACTCATAGGAGAGACTCTGGAACTCTGACTTCGGAGCAGCGACGACCAAGCGTTCCTACTCGTCCATGCCCGCCGGTCCCAAAGCGTAGGAGCTCTTTGGACATGCGAACTTTGGTCGGTGAACACAACGATGAGGCCCAATGCGGAACTCCGAGCTGCACACCAGTCCAGTCTGGACCTCGTGCGATGAGCCGCAATGGGTCTCAAGCTTTTTGGGAGGAGACGAAACACGCTCTCGGGGAGAAAGTGGCCAACAAGCCGACGAGTGCTGCCTTGCCCGACCTGGAAGCTAGGAGGCTCTCTGTGAGCAAGCCAAGTATACCTACCTCGATGATGACCTCTGCTCAGTCGGCACCTCAGATCGTTCGCGTGCCACCAAGCGCGTCACCAGCTACTGGAGCACGGAAAGAGCTGCTCGCACAACTTCAAGCTCAGGCAGCCACCATGACGCGATCCAAGTCCGAGCTGCCAATCTCTTCTGTGCAGCACTCGGTCCGCCGCAAGCCCGCTGGAATCCTGACCGCATCAGAGATGCAGGATATTCGCCGAGCGTGCAAGCAGAAGCAAGAATTTCTGCGTGCTGCTGCTACGGCCGGCGTGAAGGGACCCTCCGACATCCGTCATTCCGTGCATTTTGACGACAGCGCTCGACTACAGCACCATTACGCGAGCGGACAGCGCTCAACGCCGAGGATTGTGGTCAGCCCCGCCCAATCTCTGCCTGTCCCTCCCACTAGCAAATCGACGTCGCGACCAAAGTCTGCCCAATCCTCTCGCAGCGTGGCAGGCAAGTCCAGCTCGCTGTCGCTGCCGACCCTTTTCGTAGCTCGTACACCCAGCCAACGTAGACGTGGACACACGGGTGTACCTGCAACTGAACCAGGCTCCCTCGCTTTGGCAAAGCTTGGCATCAGCTCGGGCGCCCCGACTAGAACCTCGATGGTCTCCGTCGGTGCCAATAGACGTGGCGCTTCGAATCCGGGCAAATCAGATGTGCAGACTCCTGAAGGTGTGATTCTGGTCGTTGAGAATGTTGTTCAAGAAGAGTCGAGAGTTCTCGTGGTCATGTAGATCCTGCTGCGGGTCCTTCTCTTCCTTTTAGTACCCCGTAATGCTATGTGTCTTTCCATCTCTTGGCCGCAAACTGACCACCAACCTTTGACCTGATCTGTCGGTCACTTTCAGCGCACGTCTAGGTCATACCCGATATCATGGGTCGAGTGCGGTGCCAGTGAGTCCGCCAAACCGTGTGTATTTCTATTGCATCCACGCTCAGCTCAGCGCTCTAAGTCTGCAGCAAGGCAGCGCACGAAGATCACTCAGCATCGAACGTGAATGTGAAAGGCCTGACGTGCAGCCAGGAAAGGCGACTCACTGATGTTATCACCAAATTTGGCGTAGAGCTTAACCTTCAATTCTCTCATACCCTCCTCACACGATGCCTTTTCCTTTTCCAGCCTCTCGACCTCGGCTGTCAGCCTTTCCGACTCGACGTTGGCCATTTCAGCGGCTTCACTTGGCTTGAGGTGCATGTATGCGTCACCAACTTTGAACCTGTAGCACAAGGTGAGCCCGGAACAGCAACGGGCGTGTGAGATGGATCTCGTCTTCAGTCGGACTGCGTGTGCGGCAAAGGATCCAGTCTGCGCATCTGCCACTCACATGACTTTGCCAACCTCTGAAGCTCCACCTGTCGCCTTTTCATCTTTCGCGTCTTCTTCCAAGTCATCATCGTCCTCCGCCAGGTCATCTTCGTCCTCATCCAACTCCAGCAACTCCAGCTCTCCTACAGCATCGCTCAAGGCCTCCTTCTCGTCCCGCAGCTTTTCTAGCCTTTGTTCCAGATCTGCGCTCTTGTTGTTCAATCTCGAAAATTTGTTGATAGAGTCCTGATCTCCCTTGGACACTTCGACGTCATTTGATGTCTTGTCATCTAGCTGCATGGCGGACAAGCAAGTTGTGAATAGGATAGGCAGACCTTTGTCAGGCCCGGTCGAGGAAACTGATAGGAGAAGCGCATCGACTTACCATTCGCATGCTGGGCAACCCTGGGCAGGTCTTGAGCACTGCCTGCAATGTCCTGTCCTCGGGTCGAAAAGTATGATCGAGTTGGGTGTGAGCAGATGGGCGAGAGCCAGATGGAAGTGTATACCCGGCCTCGGTCTCGACAGTCACTGCTCGAATCAAAGTCACACGTCCCAGTCGCCTGTTCCGTCTGTGCCGCGCGGTGTGTCTGCGGTGAGACCGAAAAGCGCGCGTTGCATGCTGCAACGTGACTTGCACCTCCACTCGAAAGCATTTTGATTTTTGAATTTCGAGATCAAATTGAATCGGGAAACCGCTCACGGGTCACGACCGACATCACAGCTCACCATGCTCTTCTCGCTCTTACTGTCTTCCCCTCACCCTCGCACTTTAAGTCGACAAAGGACGCTGTGGTACCAGCAAGAATCTGTCAATCGCCCCTGAGGCTCACGTGCCGCTCAAAAGCGGAAGCACTAAGACTTGCCTCACCTCCACGCTAAGCCCCGACCGCATCCCATCACCATTATGGCACAGCAAAAGCAAGTCGGATCGAGCCAGCATTTTACCTCGGGATCGCCACTGTATGCGGTAGCGTGGGTCAATCAATCGTCCGACTGTCGATTCTGAAGTCCATCGAATGGCCGGCTGATCAGCGAAACCTTTGCACAGCGATTTCTGCCTCATCCCGATGGGAACGCCAGGCACTTCCGTAGGACCTTACATCGCAGAGTGTCAAAGGGTGCTGGAGAAGCTCGTGAAGCGGGGCGATCTAACAACGTATGAGGTGCGCAAATGCAGAGAAGGATGGCGCATAGTCGACAATTTCTCGCTTGACTTGACGGCAAGATAGCTGATCCGTTTCTTGTTCTTCTCCGTTGACCTCTTCAGATGCAGTAAGTCGGCCGACACAGCCCGTTGCCGAAGCGTACACTCGCTCAATTTGAGGTCAACTTATTCCCCTCAGCGGCTACGGCACCAATCTGGAAGGCACCTTCTCACAGGTCTCGGCGGCGATTGAGCAGTGCCATGAGGCAGTGCACGCGAAAGGAGTGCGTACGGAACCCCGAGTCACGATGAATGCCATGTCGAAGCGGTGTAATCTTGCTCACCCGCTGCATGCCTTCTCGCAGGCACCACGAATCGCAACGGATATCCGGATAGGCACACGCACCGACAAACCAGCTCCAACGAAAGGGGCCCCAGAGCAGCTGACTTCTGACGAGCAGGGAAAGAAGGAGGACTGGACTGCAGGTCTTGGCGAGAACGAGCGCAAGAGGGAGAGCGTCAGGAGGATACTAGCAGGCGATGCATAAAGAGATCCTGGACAGGTCGAGAGCTGTATACAGCGAGCTATTATTCTGCTGCATCATACTGTGATGAAGGTCCGCTTCGAAGAGTGTATGCCGTGTGCAAGAACCCTCCCAAACCTGGTGCGAAGCTGCCAAGATCGCGTTGAAGTGGGTTGTAGGCAAGCTTGGGTCATCACTTTGCACCCCTTTGTGTAGGTTGTGAATGATTAGAGCGCTCGCCGATGTGACTGCGCCACTGTTGCATTGAATGGAATGCAGTCGAAAAAGTGTTTCGTCTCTTGATGATATCTTCGCAGGTAGCTCAAAGCAGCTAGGTGGAAGCATCCGCTCAAGGAGCTCACAAAATTGACTCACGTGACCGACAGCTGCGACTGATTCGTTAGGCTGTGCTGTAGAGGCACCGCCGGCCAGGAGCACGGTAACGGCCAAATGTCACAGGCGCCTTGACACGCGATACCACATCCATCAAGAGGGGTGCGCTCTTGCCACGCACACACACAAATCCACTCTGCGCGCACCATCTCGACCCGAAAGATACATTGTAGCGAAAGACGGTGTACTCTGTTGCAGCGCAATACTAGGTCCTCAATATTACATCACTTCTCCACCGCCTGTGGCCAGACTTGGTCACCTCCGTCGAAGGACGGAGGTCTATGCCGCGGTGGCAAGATGGAGAGCGACGAAGAGAACGATCTCTGGCTTTGGGAGCCTGTGAGACTCTTCACCCAAACCATCAAGCTCGGTTTCGATGCTTCTGTGGACAAGCTTAGCAAGGACAGGCTCAATCGTCCCACCACATTTTGCCCGGCACCCTACGAAGATATACGGCAAACTTTACTGCAGTGGTTTCCTGATGCTGGTATTCGCAGAAGCAGTGCCATCGAGGACGCAGAAGAGCAACGGAGACTCGCAGACCAGGAGGCATCCACCTCTGCAAAAGAAGAAGATGTTGCCTTCGGTCAACAGGATGGCACCCACCCTGATTCTCAGACCACGCCAAGGAAACGTAGAAGGGTCAAGACGGAGACAAACCCTGAAGCATACACATTGGATGCAGATGTGATTCTACTTGACGACGCCTTGAGCGCGGAATATCTCGGATCTCTTTCGGACAGCGTCTATGGCATTCGTCCCGTCAATGCCTTCGCTGTCATCATTCATGCTCCTCAAGCTACTGCTCATCGCCTGCGCGAGGAGCTGAAATCGCGTGATGCAGGCTCCCCGAACAGGCACATGAGTGACAGGCTGGCGATCCATGTAGACGATAGCTCAGACGATTGCTGCTTGCTGATTGGGCATCTGGTGCGTTGTACCCGGTGGTGCAGGTTTGCCTCAGCCGCATGCTCATTTGAGCGCTTTAACATCCTTTCAATCGACCACAGATACCCAGCGCTGTTAAAGACCCTGCAGCAGCGTTGCGTCGGCTTCCTCTCCCAGCATTTAGGGGGGATTGTGTGAGCTTGAAGTGAGCTGCGCCTTGTTCTCAACGTTTGTCGCTGAGGCAAAGCGCTCTTTGTGGCTGCTGCACACAAGCCATCCTTTACCTTCAGCAAGTGCCAGGTCACACTCAGCGCGCCGTTTCTCGACGCAGACGACGTGGTCGGACCTTCTAGTCACAGCCCATGGGGCAGGGCTCAGAGAGGGCCAAGCGGATCCCCTGTAAGCTCTTACGACCCTCTCACCAAGCATCACTTCGATCAGCATCTGTACATTCTGCCGGGAACTGACCGAGAGAAAGCGAACTGGAAGAGGAGGGGCATACGCACGGGCCCATTCCTTGCTAGCTGTTCGGCTGCCGAAGGACCGCAGGTGGTAGATCCGCGCAGTCGAGCGACGCCCAAAAGGCTCTTTGGCGAAGTGAGTCCAGACTCGAAGTTGTTCGCTGCAGGTATAGGTAGCTCAGTGTCATCATCGACTTCTCAGTTGACATTTGACGTGGTCGCAACAAATGAGGCGTTCGAGTATGGCCGGAAGCGAGATCATGATCACTACGTCTTGGGCGCCGCGAATTTTCACAGAAAAGCTCCAGCTGAGGAGATGAGGTTGTTCTTTGGAGCGCTTTTACTAGTGAGCTAAGATCGACAGACTAAGCATTGGAAAGATTGACCATCCGGCTAATCCTGTGACGCCAGCATCCCAATGGGAACGTTGAGCTTGATGGCCAGGAAGCGGATGTCTGGTCTCGAGGCAACAATTACTATGCACCTTCGCCTTGTCAGCCACTGCCTTTGCACACCTTTGCCAGACCACAGCGCGGTGACTCAAAGAAGGCGAAGAAAAAAGATAACAAAGCTTTGCTAGAGTGCTACGCTTCCCGCGACCGGCACTCAAGGCCCGATCAGCCGGAGGACGGCTTGCGCAATGACACGACATGTTCCAGAGACGAGGCCATCGACGCAGCGAAGCAGGAGATCCAACCATCTCGTGACATGGGACAGCCTCACTTGCCACTTAACAACTGTATGTGTGCTAATCTGTTTGCGCGTCTGATGGGCTACTGACGTTCCGACTCCACCAAACAGCTCTCGAAACGCTACTCGAGGCATGTCGCCCGCCGACAGACAGCCCTGAACTATTCCCGCCGTCATCACTAATAGTCACGCCTTTGAAGCGCTACCAGGCTCGTGCTGTGGCATGGATGGCGAGTCGCGAGGAGC
Organism: Ceraceosorus guamensis; assembly: GCF_003144195.1. Lineage (NCBI taxonomy): Eukaryota > Fungi > Basidiomycota > Exobasidiomycetes > Ceraceosorales > Ceraceosoraceae > Ceraceosorus > Ceraceosorus guamensis. The sequence continues at coordinate 156,052 of NW_020290026.1, forward strand.
CTGAAGGCGTCTCTCATGAACTTCTATACCCTGAATGGATCGCTTTACGCTTCAAACATTTAGACGAGCCCTTCGTCTCTATAAGCAATCAATGGGGCCGTCTACCAGCAATTTGCGAGTCGCGAACTCAAAGCCTTGAGACACGAGCCTCTTCTCCGCTTTCACCACCCCCATCACCGTCTGACGCAGGCCAACGATCGCTCGAAATGATGACTACGGCGCAATCTTTCTATCTGGATCTTCTCACGGGCACAATCAGCTTGAAAGCCTTCCGTGGCGATGGAGGCTTTCAACCCGGAGGAGGACTGATGGACGGCCTGGGATTAGGCAAGAGCCTTGAAATCCTAAGTCTTGTTGCGGCTCGTCCTCGCGCTCCTAACGCTGCAGACACCAGTCGCTCGGCGCTTATGGTCGCCCAACTACCGGAATCGCAGAGACCATTCATCTCTAAGGCTACACTGATAGTGGCGCCCGCCGCACTGATAAGCCAATGGACAATGGAATGCGAGCAGCATGCGCCATCTTTGAGTATCTTCCGCTGGGATCAAGCTACGATCGATTGGTCCATCAAATCCACGATGGACGACATTCGCGCAGGAGCGCGGCATTGGCTGAACGAGTTCGATCCGGATATCGTGCTGTGCAGCTACGAGTTGCTTCGCGACGAGCTCAGGAGAAGCAAGAAGAAGACTTACGCAAACAGTCCGCATACACCACTCCTGGAGATTTGGTGGCATCGAGTCTGTCTGGACGAAGCTCAATTAGGTTCGTGTACGGCATGCAAGCTGCTGCGAGGCCTGAAATGTAACGTGTGGTTTTTTTTCCAACCCGATCCCTTATCCGTCACCGCAGTTGCTAACTCGTCGGGCGCGGCTGCAGAGGGGGTCGCGTGTCTATGGAGAACAAATGGCTGGGTGAGCTATGTCTACGTGCTCGCAAATTTAAATTGTAGCTGAAGGATGTACGCGCACTCCCTTGAGCAGGTGGTTACCAGCACGCCAGCATCTAGCTCTATTGCAGAGCTCGCTGGCATTGTGTCATTCTTGGATCAGTGAGTGAAAAGTATCGCGATCGAAGCACTTCCAGGCTTCTGACATTTCGCTGCATCTCAGCGACCCACTCGCAAATCCCACTGCTTTCGCAAATCTGATCTCGAATGGATTTGCTGCTGGTGACTCTGAGCACATTAGACGTGCTCGTGGGTTCTTCTCTCAGATCTTCTGGAGGAATACCCGAGAGCATGTCGCCGATGAGCTTGAGCTTCCCTCATCCTCTGACGTCGAAATGCGGGTGAGTTTCCACGATAGCGACACTGCGACATTTGCGCTTACGGACCCAATCATTCCGATCTGAAGGTGTCGATGAAAGGTGAGCATTGCCTCTCATAAACTCACCATTGAGACAGCGCGATGCATTTTGCGCTGACAGCATTCGCCTTCAGATTTCGAGCTGACAATCTTTGAGCGCGAGATGCGCATCGCGCGCAACTTAGCGGAGAAAGTACTCACGTACGGTAATTTCTCGCAGCGAAAGCGTTTGCACAACCTTATCTTGGCGCTGCGGCAGCTCATATCACATCCTCAGATTGCGACGAGTCTCGGCTATGACGCAGGCAACAAGAGAATGAGCTTCAAACATCTGACCATGGGACTCTTGTCAAGGCTGCACAAAGGGATTACGCTCAAGCACATGGAAGTGGTCAAGGTGAGGAGCAATTCAGCCCTCAAGTTCCTGTTGCAGTTCGGTTCTTACTCGCAATCCTACTGTCTAGCTTGTGATCACGATCGCTGCTGGTCATCGCTTCTTCGAAGAGGAGCCTGAGCCCCAGGAATGGCGTGGAGGTGTGCCCGTGTGGGCAGACGACGTGTTGACAGAGGCTCTGCGAAGGGCAATCGGACTCTGCGAGCTCCATCTCGCTGCAAACACTGCCGACGAGGGCGACGATGATATAGAAGAGGAAGATCCAACTAGCGAGGCGGAGAGCGAGCTGGACGATCCAAGCGTGCGGCCTGAGCGTGGAACATCTGCAGACGTCAAACGCCGAATGCGGTGGGATGAAGCCGAGTACTGGTGCCGAGTTCTCCTCAAAGAGCCCACAGGAGGGCCGCCGGAAGTGAGTCCGCTGGGACTTCCCTCCAATGATCACCTTATCAATCATCTCACCCGGGCTTCATCGTAGCTACACGATGAAAAGCGCCTCGAAAACCTTTTCTTCGAAAAAAGAAGGGTCGCCAAGAAAAGCGTAGACCCGAACAACCCTCGTTACCATGATGTCGTGCTCGATGCAGGATCCAAAGACATGGACAAGCGAATGGACGCGCACGACGCCTCGAGATCTGGGAGGAATGAATTCGAAAACCCTACTCTCAAGATAAATCGCCTGCGAGGAAACATCAAAGGCACAAGTAAGACGAAAGGGGCCAATCAGCGCGGTGCTACACAGGTGTGGTACTACAGCCCTCGTCTAAAGCTCGAGAGACTGATAGAACGCTTCCACGCTGCTTTGAGTAAGTACAATTGCATGACGAACGGCTTCTGTGTGAAATCTCTCATCAAGATAGTGACATCGCCCTTGCAGCTCAGCTCTTCGAGCAAGAAAAGGAGCTTGAATTTTTGCGAAACCGAATCGTCGATGAAGGCCAGGCTCGACGCGAGGGTTCCGCAGGGCCGTCTAACGCTCGGTGTTGCATCTGTCTGGAAGATGACAAACATCGTGGTTTGTTGCCATGTGAGTCACCTCTTGTACCGCAGCGATGTCGTGCTAGCAGCGCACTGGCTGAATTGTATTCACAGGTCTGCATGGTGCCTGCTTGGAATGTCTCAGCGTACTGCTGAATAAAGGCCATCAGGCGGCAGATTGTAGGTGGTACGACGCGCTGAGCGATATCGTATCGTGCAAGGCACTGACGCTGTTCTCTCTCTCAGGTCCAATCTGCAGACGGAAGTTTCGACGCTCCAACATTACTGAGATCCTACCAGAGGCGCCAGCGACCGGCGCCACCGCTCAACAACTTGAGCTCGGATTTGGAGCGAAGATTGATGCTCTGATCTTAGACATGAGAGCTCGCAAGTTCGCCGATCCTCAGGCTCGATTTGTCGTCTTCTCCGTCTGGAAGCGTTGTCTAACCCTCATCTCTGAAGCTTGTACCACCGCAGGCATCATGAGCCTCACTTTCGAAGGCAGTGAGCAAGAGCAAGTGGGTCGCGATGCCTTCGAATAGATCAAGCCTGTGCGCTGCTTACTGACGTCATTAGCTTGGTGTTCAGGCTTCCGCGCTCTCTCAATTTCGTATTGACCAGAGCATTGATGTGCTCTGCGTACCTCTTTCGCACACGGAGGGTGAGTCCTGGACTTGCATCGACGTCTTTTTTGCCGCGCGGACCCAGACGAAGACGCCGAGCCTTCCATCCCTCCAATTAGGTGCGGCTGGTCTGACTTTGACCATGGCCAACGTTAGCTGTGAGTGCTCGGTGGAGGTGCCCTGTACGTCCTGAATCAGCTTCTCACGGTATGATCCTTCTTCTGTCAGATTTTATGGAGCCTTGTCTGAACGCTAGTCTCGAGCAACAGGCCCGTGGCCGCATCAACAGAATTGGCCAAACGCGAAACACGACCAATGTCACCATCCTTATGGAGAATACTTTCGAGCCCAAAATCGCCGACATATCTACGGAGCGCTTGAACGCCGCACGTGGCGCACACGGTCATCCGTCGGCAGCCGGACGACCTGAGCCGATTCGTGATCAGCCCTTGGGGGAGAATAATACCTTCTCGAATGAAGAGATAGCTAGACTCTTTGAACTCGACATCAACGCTTTGCGGGCTGCCGAAGCCGAGCGGCGCTCTGCCACTCAAGCCCAATTGAATACAGAGAGATCTGCTCAAATGCAGACTTACCTTCAAAACTGAAACCCAAATCCCAGACCCACCATCTCATCTGCAACGTTAGGCTCGTCCATCACCTTCTTCATTGTAGCCAATATCACCTTTACGTATCATCATACGCCTCACTCGAAGCCTGCATCATCGCACCGACTCGTCGCCGGGCACCCTTGTCATTGACACGACCACTCGACACCCAGGAGCATTCGGATGGTGGAGAAGATGGTGACATTTGAAACGGCGATGTGCCTCCTGATTGTATTCGAGCCAAAAGCGTTCGACTGATGAAGTCAGAATGGAGCCCGCATCGCTTGTGGTGTGGCCGGCTCGAGGATACCCGTGTTTCTCAAAAGTTGACCTTTGCGTTGCTGAAGTCCATTTCGGGATGCTTCACAGGAACAAGGGCAAGACGAGCATGTTCAGCATAGCTTTCGCCGAGACCTATATCAGCCTTTCGAACCGCATACATACCTGTTGCTTGAACTTGTCTAACGCCTACGTGGGAAAAAGGGTGAGAAGATTAGGGCTAGTGCAGCCAGCGACGTGGCACGCGCATATACGAATCTGCATTTGCCTGAGTGAACCTCACCTCTGATTGCTTGAGCTGGTCGGAAGTGGGCTTGCCGAGCGCTTTCTGTCTGTTGTCAAACTGCAGTACGCACAGAGAGGTGATTTGAGGAGAAGTGGAAATGCTAGCACTTCCAAGAGCACAGGTGACTCACCATCATCTTTTCGACCATCGCGCTGAATGGTAAATAAAGCGGAGATACCTCACATAGTGTGAGCGTGGGGATCACGTGGTGGCAAAGGTGCCTGCAGCACGTACCGAGTCTCGCCATCCAGGTCGCTCAGCTTTGAGTTTTCGGGCACAAGCTTGGTGGTGTCGATCTTGGGTGCCGAGGTCACTACATGTGGCCACCATTCGGACTGATTTTGCTTCTCGAGATGAATTGAGACAGTCTGAGAATCCTCTACCAAGCATTCAGAGCAGCATTTCATAGCGTTTTTGAGCGACAACGCGCATGGAAACGAGGACACAGACGCGCAATCTGATCTCACCTAGAGACCATGTGCTGTCATCCTCCACAACATCCTTGAACAGCTCTCCCTGCGAATAGCGGCGCGGCATGGCGGACTTAGCTCCGCATCTTCGTAGCTTCACTCCACTGACCCCGCGCTCACACTAAAGACGGGCTCTTTGCCCTTTCTTCCAACCTTGATGCTCCTCCTCTTGATCACGACGTCCAGCTCCTTTGCTCGAGTTCCCTTCTCGAAATCCACCAGCACGCTGATATTTTGCAAGGTCTGGTCCCATTTATAAGGCAAAGCCTCTTGCTCGGCCGCTTGAGCTGCTGCTCGAGCTGAGTCGTATGCTTGACGCTCCGGCACCGAAAGCTCGTCGTACTGGGAAGCTGTGAGCTCCTTTGGTTTGGAGATGCTCGGCGTGTCGCCGGTGCTTGAGGATGCTTCCGCCGACATCGTTGGTGTTATCAATGCAATAACGAGTTGTGCAAGCAAGCCTCGATTTCGAGCAGTGTGAGCCAAGAAGGTGACAGGTTGCTGGGAAGTCCCAGGTCACTATGTATCAATGCATCAAGCAAAGGTGTCTGCTGAGAAGCCATCTCGCCGGTACTTCGCTGCAACAAAGCCTTGTGAAGTCAGAACTCTGATGAATCAAGAATCAAACAATCTAGAATTCTTGAATCCTCGAATCCAAAGCTTGGCTTGTTGCAACTACTGTCACGTGATGACGTGCCTATCCCAAGCATCCACGCCGTTCTATGGAGAAGTGCGCTGTTGCGATCGAGCGTCCGTGCGTCACCATCAGCAGGCAAACGAGTCGAGTGATCCGAGCGCCAGTCACGCCATTGAGCAGGCGCGGCACTGCACGTTTGGCCAGCCATGCAGCCTTTTTGCGGTCTTCGCGACGTGCTGTCATGCAGCATACAACCAACGACACTCGAGCATCATTCCGTACGGACAGCACCACAGCGCCGCTTTCATTTCTTTGACTCGATACGTCGATCACATTCACCACCACCGCAAATTCAATCACCAAAAGTTCCCCACAATTCACATTCACCTCTCAGCATTTCTACAATGGGTCCGTTCACAGCGCGATCAATGTCAGGTATGCGACAGAGCTTAGGGCTGATGCGCTCCTCCTCTTCCTCCCTCCCTTTCTCTCTCGCTCCTGCAAATGTCCGGGCATTCCACCAAACGCTGCTACGGGCAGGTGTTCAAATCGAGCGAATCACTCCCGGTGACGGCAAGACTTTTCCTCAAAAGGGACAAACCGTCTCCATCCACTACACTGGCACGTTGGAGAATGGTAGCAAGTTCGACTCTAGCCGCGACCGCGGATCGCCTTTCCAGGTGAGACGTTTGCGTTGATGCTCAGGCTCGGCAGCACATGTGCTGATCATCTCTGCATCATTGCAATCTGTTTCGAATGGCAGACTGCCATCGGCGTAGGCCGTGTGATCCGAGGTTGGGATGAGGGTGGTGAGTGGTGGAGCCAAGAGTGCTGGCCAGCGTGAAGGCGTCGCTCTTATGCTTCTTCTCGCACGCGACTGTCTGCAGTCCCTCAACTGAGCGTTGGCGAGCGCGCCAAGCTCACCATCACTCCTGACTACGGCTACGGTGCTCAGGGCTACCCCGTGAGTTACCCTTGAGTAGGCGCTCAACGGCTGGAGAGCCTTGACGCGTGAGGCTGACTTCGCCTCTCTCACCTTCTATCCCTCCCGCTCCAGCCTGTCATTCCTGCTAACAGCACTCTCATTTTCGATGTCGAGCTGCTTGCTGTCAAGTAAAGGCTCATGGGTACAACACGTCCTGTGTACATGTGTGCACTTCGCATTCACACTCCGCGGACGTCTACAAATGAAATCGAAATGAAGCTTTGCTATTTGCGCTCACGTCTAGTCTGTAGGTTCGGGCAGGGTTTGAAAGTCAGACTGTATGCAGGCCAAGATGAAATTGGATTTGGGTGAATCTCAATATTGGCTTGTTCACCCCGTTGATGTATGACGATTCGGCCGGTGACATTGACACTTCTCAGTAAAAGCTGCTCCTTTGTGATCCACTTATCGTTGTAAAGCAGGTCTGATTGAGATCTTTCAGGCACAAGCAAATGCGGCGAGCCGAGCAAGACTCTCGAATCAGCCATCATGTGATTGGTGCGGTTAATTCAAGAAACATTGCTGCAACAAGGTGTGCCATGACAGTATCAAGGCCTCGTCTGTAAGCCGGCATGCCGAAGCAGTTTAGAGCTTCTGCATGGCAGCGACGTCGCTAGACTGAACGTGGTCCTCGTCCTCTGCGATGAGGTCTTGAAGGGCGTCGAGGGAAACCTTGGCATCCTCAACGACGAGGGTGATCTGCAGCTTGCTGACACCGTAGCCGACAGGCACCAACTTGCTGGCACCCCAAACCAGACCATCCTGTTCGATGCTTCGTAAGTTCTTTTCCAACTCGGCCATGTCCGTCTCATCATCCCAAGGCTTGACTTCCAGAGTGACGACAGACTTGGCGGCGGGGCCCGGACCCTTGTTGGCCTTCTTGGCCTCGTAAGCCTTGACACGCTCCGCCTTGATGCGCTCAGCCTCCTCGTCTACTTCATCGTCGGAACCGAAAAGGTCGACATCGTCGTCATCATCATCCTCCTTGGCAGCGGGCTTGGCAGCAGGGGTAGATCCGCTGGCAGCGAGGTGACTTGCGGGTTTAAGCCAATGCAGAGTCTGCCTAGTCAGTCACCCGAACAGGAGCGCGCAATGACGCATACAATGCTACCACTCACGCGAAAGCGGCAGCTGCGGCAGTCTTGTCGCCTGAAAGAGTAGAGTGCTCGGCTTTGTAGCTCTCAATGTGGTCCCACCAACGAGCAGCGTGAGGGTACTTGTCCTCGGAGGGACGAGAGCCTACTTGCTCGTAGACGGCCACATCTGCCTGAGATGCAGTGAAGCTGAAAAGGAAGGGCTCGCGTGTCAGCATTGCGGCTGGCAAGGTGATGTGGAGCAGGAATCGCCTCAACATCCAGCCACCCCGAGATCTCCGCGAGCGAAACGAGCTCCCTGGCCAGGAAGCTCACTGCTACCAGATGCCTGCCGCTAGGCCCTCCCTTGTACTACGCCGCGGCACCAAATCAGGATCAGAGAGCTTGGTAAATGCGTTTTCGTCAGAGCAAAGAAGCGCGGGGTCTTAAGCCGCATTGGGGCTCGGAAACACGGACCAAAGCGATTAATCATCTCTTCATGATTGGATTGCGGTGAGCATCGGAGATTGCGACGAGCCCTTCCTGCCCGCTACCCCTTCACCAAATGCACCGGCCCTTCCCCGTACGGGGTCCAAGTCAAGACTCACCCGTTGATGTAGGAGCGGGTGCCAACGTGTGTGTCGAGCAGGGCCAAGCCGGCGTCGGTGTTGAAAGCAGGGAGCGACATGTTTAGCGGTGTTTGAGGGTGCTTGTACAGAATGTATCCTTGCGATGGGTTGGAAGAGGTTGTCGAAGCGCTGAATGAATCACGAATCCACTGAGAGCGATGGGCTCGACTGCGACTTTTGGTGTCAATTTTGTAGAAGCGTTGCCCTCTCTGACTTGTATTCTGTGGCGCGAGCAAGCGCGCGAATCTGCACCTTCCATGCAAAGCGTTGCGCTCTGAGCTGCCGGCGCACGCACGCACCGAGGCTGCTGCTGCTGCTGCAGACGAGAAGTGATGATCGAGAGTTCGAAAAAATTCGTGTGATGGCGCGTGCGTGCTTGTGAGCATTCCACGTGGGACGGTCTAGTTTGGTCGCGTAGGCGTCCCACTACAGGCCAAAAAATGTTGGCCATTCATGCAGCGAGCGACATGAAGTGCAACAATCGTGAGTTACACTCCTGACTTCTTCTCACCAGCTTGGAGCGGCATTCTACAACAGGCCGCATACACGTCGAGACTGACCTTCAGCGTCTGACGACTTCAACGCTTCTCGTGACATTCGCGCGCAAGCACCGCTTTCCGCTTTTCTGCGACAACATCCAGCAGGCCTTGTCAAGATGCCTAGAGCTCCCTCTTCCCGACCAGTCGGACGGGGTCCTCGAGGCCCTGTCGAGCGTCCGCAAGCTTCGCTAGCGGCCGAGCTGGAAGCCGATCGGGCCACTTTAAAGTTTGGCAGCGTATCTCTGCCAGGTAGAAGAGCGCGCCGGAACGGTGCGGCGGACGAAGAAGATGAAGCAGAAGATGGGGCCTCCTCGAGGAGGTTGAAAGTGACGGGATCCAAAGCTGGTGGGGGTGCAAAGGCGCGGGACACACCAAAGGGATTCGTCGATGCTAGGTTGAGCAGAAACATTCTCAAGCTGGCACGGGAAGAGCAAGAGGAGATGGAGAGAGAAGCCGAGATGGTCGCTGCTCAGGCTGGTCCCAGTCGTCTGTTCGACGCTGAAGTTCGTGGCGCCCCGGTTGCAGAGGACGATGATGAGGATGAAGTGGACGAAGGAATGCTGGATGGCGCATCCGTTACTTCTTCACAAGCAGGATCTGTGCTGGAAGAGACCGAAGAGATGGATCCAACAGATGCGGCATTGCTAGCCAGGTTTGCGGAGGAGCATGGTGGAGGTGGAGGTGCGGAGGAGTATCGAGGAGAGCCTGGCATGAGGGATGACGAAGACGAAGATGACGGGGGAGGACAGACGCTGGCGGACATCATCATGGCCAAGATCAAAGAGGCCGAAGCGCGCGGCGGCAAAACCGCCAGCTTCAAGTTGGGCGCTGTGGGCGGTCAAGAGGCTCAGGAGGATGCAGCTCTTAATTCCCTTCCACCGGGTGTAAGCGTCAAGGTTGGCGAAGCGTACACAAAGTGAGCATACCGTGGCCATTGAGCTCTATGCGCGCTAGCAGCTGCACTGAATCGTTTCCGCTTTGCTTCCACTCATCAGAGTGGGGATGCTGCTTTCGCGCTACAAGTCAGGTCCACTGCCAAAGGCTTTCAAGATCATCCCATCTTTACCCAACTGGGATGCCATCTTGTACCTCACAAATCCCTCCGGATGGACCTCTCACGCGACGCTTGCAGCAACACGAATTCTTTGCAGCAATTTGAAACCTTCGCAGTCGCAACGCTTCTTCAAGTACGTATTGCTACCCAAATTCAGGGAGCAGGTTCAAGACACCGGAAAGGTCACTCCGCAGGTCTTCGAAGCTTGCATCAAGGCTGTCTACAAGCCGGCGGCTTTCTTCAAGGGACTTCTCTTTCCGTTAGCAGAGGTGAGACTGCAAATCTGTACCTCTGTGACATGGTGTACATTGGCGGGGCGCCTACTCACTTATGCTACCCGCCGTCTTGCACAGGCTGGCTGCACGCTCAAAGAAGCAGCCATCATGTCGGCCGTCCTGTCTCGTGTTTCTATACCCGTGCTACACTCCGCTGCAGCGCTCTTGCGTCTTTCGGAGATGCATTACAGAGGACCAACGTCTCTTTTCATCCGAACTCTGCTCGACAAAAAGTACGCTCTGCCTTACAAGGTCGTCGATGCGCTTGTCTTTCACTTCTTGAGATTCTCCGATCCTGAGATGGGAGTAGAGAAGAATGATGACGGCGAGAAGAGGATGCCGGTGCTGTGGCATCAGAGCTTTCTAGTCTTCTGTCAAAGGTGCGCCAGCACAATCGTCAAGCCGTGATCGGAGCGAATCTTGCTCATGCTCATCCTCGCCCTTGCCGCCTGCCTGCAGGTACAAGCAAGACCTGACGCCAGATCAAAAAGCGGCTCTTTTGGATCTGCTGCGCGTGCAAAAGCACGACTCTATAGGACCAGACATCAGGAGGGAATTGACGACTGGGCACGCGCGCGGAGAAATGCTCGACGAACCCATCGATGAGGACATGGACGATGCCATCAGTCTCTAATTTTCTACGCATCCCGGATACCAGTAATCCATCCTGTGATCGTTGTCTTCCGTACGAGGCAAAGCAGATCTACAACACATAATTATGATCACACACGCTGGCCTCACGACTTATTCCACGGCAGAGCCATCAAATTTGGAGGAGGGTATGAAGTCTTGACTACTACAGTGTGCGGAAAGATCACTCTTTGTACCAGGAAGTGCGGACAAACGGGTGAGAGATATCGCAGCGCGCAGCAAAACAAATGGTAGCCAAAAAAGAAGACGGGATGAGATAAACGAAAGCCAAGAGAGAACCCAAAGTCGCACAATGTAGAATAACAGAAGTAAAAGATGTGCAGTAACCGATCCGATTCGCAGGTCGAAGAGTAGGAAGACAGAGCTGGCAGGCCGGCGCTTGCGCGGGGCGCTCAAGCTTTGCGTCCCTTGGCAAAGGTCTTGTTGAGAAGACCCAAAATCTTGTTGACGTTGAGTTGCACATACTCCAAGTCGAGCAGCTGCACATCGTCCTTTTGCTTCTCCAACAGGTCGTCCAATTTGAGATCCATCTCCAGAATGGCCTTTTCTCTGCCTTTGTAATGAAGCGCAATGATAAAGGTGCCGGGTGACGGAGACGCGATGTTAAAGAAGATGTTGGCTCGCCTGTAAAGGAAGGCAGAGCAAGATCAGTAACGATCACGAGAGCATCTGAAGAGCGTACTCCCTAGGCTCACCTGTTCTCGGGCACATTTGACTCGACGATGATGCCATCCTTCTCCATTTGGGCATGTGTGAAGCGATATGGGCCAAGCATCTGGCTCTTTTGCGGCTTCTTCTCCTTTCCACCCACGCTGACCACGCCAACTCCGCCAGACGCCTTGTCCTTGCCACCGCCACTGGTCATGCGGACATTCTGCAGGTAAGACTTGTAGGTGTCGAGCTGAGAGCGCAAGTAGTTGTTGTGTCCGACGATGGTCTTGTAGACGGCTTCGAGGCTGCGCATCTCCTGAATGACCTTTTCGCGCATATTGCCCAGGTGCGCCAACTCGGACGCGACTTCGTCCGTCATGAGACTGTAGCCATCTCGTCTGTCCACCACCTTGAGCTCCTCGAGTTCGCGCAGCATCTCTTTGACTTTGATACCTTTGCGCACAAGGGTTGCGTCTTTGGTGGTGGCCGCCCTCTCCGCGATGGCGGGCAGGTTGATGGGTCGCTTCTCCGCCAATTGTGGGATGGATCGGATGAGCTGGACAAAGATCGACTTGGTCTCCATGTACAGAATATCATTTTGAGTGACGTTGTTCTCCGACATGAACGCCGTCGTGAGATCCTGAATCGGTGTCTCCCACCGGCTGAACAACGGAAGCTCCAGAGTGCGGTTCTCCTTGCGAGGCACTTGCCCCGGCGAAGGACCGAGCTCAGCTAAGAGCGTTCGAAGGTGATGCTTCTCGTTTGGCGCCAAGGTGTCGACGTGCTGCGCGACGAGAGAGTGGGTGTTGTACAGCTCGTTTAGAGTGATCTGAATCTGCAAATCCTTCTTGGACAAGGCCATGTACTGATCCATCTCGAGCGTCTCGTAAAAGTCTGCCACGTCGCAGAGCGAGTTCAAGAAAGAGTTGATCCTCGTCTTGTTGGATTCGACGAAGGGATTGAGGCTCATCATGTACTGCTCTTTCGCGTATGAGGGCTTGTTGGCCAAGTTCTGCAGCATCTTGGCAATCAGCGTCAGTGTCCTCCTTGGATGCTTCGCTGGCGGCCCGTCCACAAGCATGTACGCTTGCGGAGTGACAATCGCGGGATTGATGAAACGAAGGAAGAAGAAACCGCCAATGAGACTGCAAATGGCAAAGTCCGTTGCATCGGGATACTTGCGCTTGGTGAGACTTCTAATCTGCTTGCAAATCCATCGAATACCATACGGCACCTCGTCGATGGAATTGATGATCGTCTGAAGGAAGCTGTTGGCAATCTCCATGAGCATAGTCAAGCGAGGAGCAATGATGGCCTGCACATCTGCATTCTCCGCTGCGACCTCAGGCGGAACACCCTTGGGCAAGTTAGGAGGCAAGGAGCCCGTGTCCTCCTCAATCTGGGCACACATTTGCTCATAGACCTGCAAGACAAGAGCGGGAGGATTCGGCGATCAGCGAGCGCGACAGGACACGGCGTTGCGCAAGAATGTGGCGCACCTTCAGAGGGTTGACTTCCAAATTCAGGTCCTTGTGCTCGATGAGAGAGTTGATGCGCTCTGCTAGCACATCTTTCAAGAAGCTCTGACCAGGGCCTCTCCTGGTGTAGGTGGTCATCATACGAGACACCGGTGTGTTTGCTCGCAGCAAAGAGCCGAAGTCTGTGGCTGTCTCGAATTGAGCCGACAGCACGGACTAGGTGCGAAGACGGGAGCGCCACGAGCAGACGTCAGCCTGCGCTGTGCGACCAGGCAGGCGCAGCACTTGGGACACTAAACTCACCTGAAACATGGTCAAAAGCAGATGCTCTTCCCTGCTCTCGTACTGGTTTCCGTACAACGTAAACATGACTGTCTGTAGCAGAGTGTCGATCTCGGCCAAGCTGACCAGTCTACAGAGCGCGGCAACGTGTCTAGGCTCAGACTGCAGCAAGAAGAACAAGTTGCCATACTGCTGTGTCTTGCGATCATCCAGTGTCGTGCCCATTGACGACTCATTGTCTTCGAGCGTCGAGGCCACCTCCGATTGCTAGGGTCACCAAGATCTTGCCGGTAAGCCTTGAGCGCTCACAGAACGGAGTCGCCGACACCCTCTCACTCACCTCATCTAGCGCCATTCTGTTCTGAATCAACAGTGCGATCCGGCTGTCCAAATATCTGACATCCCGCTCGAGGACGAAGTTCTTCTTGCTCTGTGCAGAGATGCGGCCTTTGAGCTCTCTTAATCGTTTTTGAGCTGCGTGTCAAGGATGAGGCAAGAGTGAATCAGTACGCGTATGCGGGCTCCCACGCCATTGCTCCGAGGACGATTGTAGCCAATTGCACGCCAATGATTTGGCCAGGACCGAACCTTCTCGCCCAGAAGCCTATCAATTGTGGCGGACAAGAAGAATTGCCACTTTGCTCGACTCGGCAGGCAGAGCATGACGTGACCCAGCCCGACACGGACGCGAAGACGACTTTGAAGCGCGAATGACTCACCTCTAGCCAGATCGTCTTCTACTTCGACATCCTGCTCAGCAGCCATGCTGTACAGAGCAGTCACGCTGTACCTGTTGGTGTTTCTGTTGCTCAGACTAGCAGCCGTGAGTCTCCTTCCCATCATGCTGCCAGACCTGTCCCCCGCGCCTCCTGCTCTTCCATTGCTTCCACTGCCCTCTGGACCTGTAGGCGTAGTGGGCGTAGTGGCAAAGGAAGAGCCATTGCCGTTGTACATGGCTGTCGCCATTGCGCTATCTCGCGACTTCAGTGAGCGCAGGGCAAAGCGAGCTCTTCGATAAAGGGCTTGCTATTCAGTTGCAGGCTCTAAGGCTGAATGTCCCAAAGTATAGTCGCTGCGACGCCAAGGTAGAGTTGAATGAGCCGATATGCTGAGCAGTACGTCGAGTAGAGTGTACCGCAGAGGAGAAACACCAGGCCAAGGTGTCGTTGAAGAGACGATGAGACCAACGATCCCAAATGCGAGCTGGCGGCAAAGGAAATCGAAGCGTTTGCTCCCTTGCTTGTGTTGAGATGAATGGAAGAACGGAGACTTTGGCGCAATCTCGTCGCAGCGCCAGGTCTGACGATTCGACTCGAGCTTAGCACGCGATTCCCGTCGGCACGTGAGACGAGCGCTCAGTCGAGCCTTTGCTTGCTCAGGGCGCTCGAGGTACGGTCTTGCAGAGAAGGCCGGGCTGACTCGACGAGGGGGCCCAAGGTGAGCACTTTATAGCTGCCGGCTATCGTAGGTCTCGCGGATTGATGCTCCAGCTTGGCTTCTCGACTTGCTTGCTCGCCTCTTATGATCTGGAGCGTAGCGGATAGGGTATGAAGCTTACTTTCTGATGAGCTTCGTCGAGGCGGTGAGGGCTGATGATGATGAATGAGATGAAGAGGGCGTACTGAGCAAGGCGCGGCCGCGGGATGCCCCTGAGCGTTGACTCGTCGCGGCGCCGGCGCGCGGCTATGAGTGATGTTTCTCTGACCAGCTTGATTCAGCTGAGTCAAGCGTCGATGGGCGACGATCGAGTAGTCTGGAAAGGCTGAGGATGTGACCAACTTTGCGGAGCCGTGGGTGTGATGAGCGGGCGCGTCACAAATATCGCGTGTGACGTGACTGAACAGCAGTGAAGAGAGAACAAGAGATGCAGCAAAGCAATCTTCAAGCTAGACTCTGTTTGAGTCACTTCAGCAGATCCTTACTTGTGATTGCATGCGGAGGGCAAGAGCTACGGCGGCATCGCGAATCACGGGATGAAGGATCCTCGGGTCTGCTCTTTGTCAACGAGCGAGATTGCACTTGGCTTGTGCCTCATGCTGCTGCTGCTGCTGCTGCTGTCGCTGCTTTAGCGGACTACAGCAGGCAATCATGCAGCGCGTCGGTAAGTCGAAAAGCCAGCAGCGCGGGATTGGCGTGCACAGCGCGACGGCATCAGCAGCAGGCGTGGATCCGTCACGCTTCATTAGGCAGGCACTCGTCGACAGCCTTGCTGGGATGCATGGATGACTGCATTCAGGCAGCCATGCAACGACGGCCGGTGCAGACAAACAAGCACACCGCGATACCGCATGGCCGGTACACGAACCTCGTGAGCATGATGCAAGCCATTTGCGCCCTACAACAAAGCTCATTATCTCTATAGGACTTTTGCTTGGGTCATTTGCCCCTCTGGTCCATGTTGGCCAGCAATCGAGGAGCTCGTAGGCGGGGGAGCTCCTGGCATGACATGCAGCTTGTCCCTCGATCGTTCGGATCGCTGGCCCCCACGCCTCAAGCTGCACGCTTGGACCTCCAGAAGGGAATAAAGCTCGCGCGGGGCGAATAGCTGCAGAACGGGCGAATGAACAGTCGTGAATCTCTTTTCACGCATCGCAGGCTACGAGCTCGGTCGCGTTGTCCTGCAGTCTGCGAGTCCTGATCGCGGCACTGTGCCCCAATCGCTACTACTGCATATATGCATCAGCGGAAGCAGCAGTTGGCGCCAGCAGCTGTCAGCAACGCATGCACCAATTGTGAATCTTGAATGGCGAACCATCAGCAGACTGATGCATCGACAGCATTCTGCAGGCGGCGGCTTGTTCGTCTGCATGGATGGCCATATGCATGTCGCGGGTGACTTGCTCTAAGGCAAGTCTTGAGCAGCTATAGCGGGTCATGCGCACCTCGCCGCGGTCAGATCCAACGTTGACCAATCGCCCTCCCCGCGCGTCTGCTGTTCCGTCTCTCGATACGCTCGTGTGCACCCAAGCAGCAGGCTCTTCTGCCGCGGACACTGCTGTGCCTGCTGCATGGCTGTGTGTACCGTACTACTGTGTTATACCTGCATCAGCAACCGAAGTCACATGGCCGCAGACAATTGAACAAAAATTGCGTTGATGTTCGTCGTGTACGCCGAAGCGCCCATTCGTCATGGATGCGCCGCGTGTATCGGCGCTGATGGGCGCCCCGCCCTTGACCCTTCAGACCAGCCAATACAGGCATGCGCGTGGGTCCTGTCTGTCACGCCGCGTTCCCTGCCCCTGCGGGCCAAGGGCGATGAGAAGTGACCGAGGCCGCAAATTGATTCGCTGGAATCGGAGTCAAGAATCCCTGCAAGATCCTGACGGGGCGGGGCGTCGAGCGGTCCAAAGAAAGCTTCTTTCGGAGATCTCGAATCGCGATTTCGACTACCGCGGTAAGCGTCCTGAGCGGACGAGAGGATCACGCACGATTCACGATTGGAGATTGCCCTTTGTGCTATTCTGTGAACGTCACGGCGCCAGCAGCAGTGGTCAGCAAGCGAAGGAGACGAAAGCAGTTCATATGCATTGTAATTGAATTTACAGCGGGCTGAAGATGGAGCCAAAGCGTTGCAGTCAGATGATGAATCATTAGGAATGAGCCATATAGCTTCCCCATGCTCGCTTGACGATGCCGGCTCGAGTTGTGCGCGTCCCCACATCACTGCGCTCGTGCGTGATGTAACGACAGCAGTTGTGAGTGCACACTCCCTGACTGAGGACATCTTATACCTGTTCTTCGCATCTGGTGTCTGCTGAGCTTCCCATTTTGACTCTACATGGCGCTTGCTCCATCTGAGGACGGGCCGCCGCTCGCTGGCAATTCCATCTTTCGACGCCGTCAGCGTGCTGTGCGGGGAATCAGAATGAGCTCGATCCACCTTCAGGTGGGGGAGGGGCAGGCAGATGGTTGTGAAGCGCAAAAGCACGCGGGGTTCCGGTCAGCCTTTCTCGCCGCGTGAAGTCGATCACGTGTCAAGTCGCGCGTACACAGGCGCGCTCTTGCCTGATGCATGCTGCCGCTCATGCCAAGGCGGGTCGCGAGGTGTTGTGGATGTGCAGTCAACATCGAGACCGAGGCATCCCACAGCATGTATGCGCCAGCTTTGCTATTCTCCTCCTCATTCTTCCAACGCGATCGAATCCTTCAAGCACCTGAACCACGCGTCCACCAAGCTATCCGCTCCAACGCGGACACCAAGTCGGTCGCCGAGCGCAGCACAGAAGGTAAAGGAAAGCATTCCTGCCTTAACAAAGTACCATTCGCAGCAAGGGCCAAGCCAGGGTCTGGCGGATCACAGCGTCAGCATTGAAGCCAGTCAGGGACACACGGTCATCGAAGCGACCATTTGCAGTCAGTGTCAACTAGCGACATGGAGAACCTGCAATCAGCAACGTCCAGATTGGACCTCAAAGGCTCTCTGGCTCCAAGCGCTGGCAGCAGCAGCAACGCCAATGCTCATTCCCGCCTAGCGTTTCAAGTTCAACCACTCCACGGCAATTCGCACAGCAACATTCCCCACTCGCCCACATCCATCAAACCTCAACCTCATCATCCGCATCATGCGGGTCAGGGTCATTTGCGCAAAGGGAGCGTCGATGGAACATCAAGCAACAACTCGTCTCGACAGGCGAGCGCCACGCTGCAGGCTGTCAACACAACCAAGCCTGCTGCTTCAGCATCTGCTGCAGGGCAAGGTGCATCTGCCTCTTCCGCGGTATTGAGGCACGTAGACATTGGGAAGTATGATGGGAGTATGGAGCGAGACGAGCGCAAGGGACGTCGAACGATGACGAGGGAAGAGGATGAAAAGGCAGCTGTATTGGCTATCGACAGCGCATCCAACAATGCTCACAAGCCTACGCGCAAGTGGGCTTTGAAAGAATTCGAAGTGGGCCGCGCAATGGGCAAGGGAAGGTTTGGAAGAGTCTACATTGCTCGAACAAAGGCTGATGCCCAGGGAAGTGGCGCGGGATTCATCGTGGCGCTCAAATTGCTGTACAAGAAGGAGATCGTGTCGGACATGCTGGAAACGCAAGTCAGGAGAGAAATTGAGATCCAAATGAACCTCAGGTGAGAGGCGTATTTACGCGGCTTTGCAACCGCGGCACGACTGAATCGCACCTTCCACTTGCTGCCATAGACACCCCAACGTGCTTCGTATTTACGGCTACTTTACAGACCAAGGCAGAATCTTTATGGCGCTGGAATTCGCGGCGCGAGGAGAGATGTATAAGATCATGAGCAAGTTGAGAAATGGGAAGTGGTCTGAGCCGGAAGCTGGTGCGGTGAGTTCAAAGGCAATGACGGGCGCTTGTGCGCGCACGTCTGAACTCGACTCCGATTGTTGACAAATCTCGTGGACTGCAAACCTTGTCGCGGCAACGCTCAACAGTTTGCTGGTCAGATGGCAGACGGCCTTGCATACTTGCATTCCAAAAATGTCATTCATCGAGACATTAAACCCGAAAATCTGCTCATTGGGCTGGATAACAAGCTGAAGATTGCCGACTTTGGCTGGTCAGTCCATGCTCCTGGTGACAGGCGGACAACGCAGTGTGGAACTTTGGACTACATGGCCCCCGAATTGACCGACCCTGGTACACCGCACGGACACGGCGTGGATCTTTGGGCCTTTGGAATCCTGATCTACGAATTCTTGAACGGCACACCGCCGTTCGATTCGCTGGACGAGAGAAACGTGGACAGAGATCAGTTTGAAACGTACAACCACTATGCTGCGACCGGCAAAAAGTATGCCAATTTTTGTGAGTCCGGTCAGGCAGAGCAGAGCCAGACGTCGCTGTTCTAACGCGGTCGTTCTTGTCTTCGTATTCCTCTAGATACCAAGGCGCGCATCAAGACGATAGATTACAGCTTTCCTGATGAGATGCCGAATCAGGCCAAAGATCTCGTCAACAGAGTGCGTAACGCAACGTACCGCAAGTCCAGAGTAGTGGAGCTGACTCGTATCGCCCTGCGACACATTCCTCGTGCAGTTGTTGCAGGTAAAGCCAGCACAGCGACTACCATTGGACCAAGTGATGCAGCATCCGTGGATCAAAAAGTGGGATCCGACGTGCTATCAGAGATGCAAAGAAGGAAATTACGTCAAGGATACACCGGCTCATCAGGTGCCGCACGTGCCCCATTGGACCAGAATTGGCCGGCTGCCAGAGGACAGGCTTGGCTTGCCCCCCCTCGCTCCTGCCCCTGGCACTGGCGGAATCCGCAAGGTCAAGAAACCTTGAACACGCACGTACCAAGCCCCGCCTCCATGCCTCGGTGGAACTCTGTTCACTCTGACAGCACTTATCACATCTCAACTCCTCGCCGTGAGCCTAGATCATGCGCAAAGCTTTTCACACCGACTTTCGCTTTCGTTGATCAGATTTCACGGGTATTGAATATGCCGATTGAATGCAGCTAAATGCACACCAAACAAGAAAGGACGTGGCGCAGGATACGTACAGATGGCACCTACGCAACAATGTTATGTAGTGAGGTGGCGAAATAGGGGCAAGACAAGTGCGCGAGAATTTGTAGATTGTGCTGTGCTTTGTGCTGGAAGTGGTGGAATTTGGTGATGCATTATAGCGAACGGAGACAATGAGGCAAGACGTGGAAGAAGCGTTCCTTCCGTGTGTTTTAATGTATAAAGGTTTTGGGTCTGGCGCAGTTCCAGAGCGCTTCATACCGACGATCTACCTATGAGATGTTTGTTGTATCGGTCGAGAAGATGATCGCCCCTGCGTCCTTCGGCAAGGGGTCTGGTGACAGGTGATCTTCCACCACAGCGCCCGGGTCGGACGTGGCTGCCAAGTTGATGTTCGCTTGCAATTCGACCACCCGCATCTCGTCTCGATTCTTCACCTCGTGGACTTGGATGCGGACTTTGACGTGATCTGCAGCGATCTGATCTGGCGTAGCAGTGTCGCGTATTGCTGGGTGGTCCGCAGGAAGAGCAGTATGCGCTGCATGAGGCCGAAGCCGGACCAAGAGCCTGGCGCTCTGTTCTGCAGCAAGAGTCACGGTGACTGTCGACGCTGTCCTTTTGAGCGAGGTGGTGGCGGTCGCAGGCTCATCTGTCGAGGAGCTGGGCTCCTGATCCGGCACGCCCTGTTCCGTCCTAGCTCCCAACTCAGCGAGCCGGGTCTCGTACTTCTTCACCTTGTCGTCATGACCTTTGCGTGTTGCAATCTTCAGCTTCTGAGAAATATGCTCGACCTCTTCCTCTTCCGCTTTTGAGAGTGTGCCCTTTGACGACTCGTTTGAGCCCGCAGCGACGACCACGTCCAGTACGCTTCTTTGCTGCCTGAGGTCCTCGCCGTCGACCTCGACGACGAAGGTTCTAGCCTTGGATGTAGTGTTCGTCAAGATAAAGTGCTGCGGGGCAGTCAGCTTGGCCGGTGAAAGGTGCCCAAAGTCGATCAAAAGAGGCTCGACCGAAAATTTGGGCACCTTCCTGACCGTGGCCTTCAGCGATAGCACCTGATTGTTGTCCCTATCCGCCACATTCTCGATAGTGAGGCGCTCCTGGAATTGGCCTGACATGGAGGGTGAGAAGATGAATTCCACTTCACGCTTGCCGTGGCCAGGCACGACGCCAAAGAGCCCAGAAGTGATGCGAATGTCACTGCTCGCGATACTTCCGCTTTTACGGACGCAATAACGCAGCGCCCATTCGGAGCGATTCTGAATGAGAATCTTGCGAGTCTTCGTGTCGCTTTTGTCCACATGACCGAAATTGATGTGGGGCTGTCCAATCTCGAAGAGGCTGCGGCACACATTGGCTTTCACCATCAAGTCGCGAACCGGTAGCTCGTGAGGTTCAAGGAGGGCCATAGAGCTGAACTCGGCTGAGTCTCGCACCCTTCCAGAATCATACGCTACAAGGCGCATGAAGATCCTGGAATCTTGTTTGCGCGCATTGCCCTGAATGTGAGGCCGCGTACTACCACAGGGGGAGTAGATGCCAATGATCTGTCTCTCCTCGTGCGCTCCAAGCTCAAGAGTGCTGAGTGGCACAAGTTGGCCGGTGTCGATAGCATTTTGCAATTCTCTTTGCAGGTTCAGTTCTGTCCTGACTACTTTCTCTTCCGCTTCCTGACCTCCCATGATATATGTGCTTAATACGGGGTTTTGTGCCTCGACTGCGCTCACGAGCTCCTGGAGCGACAGTTTCGAGACGCTCGATGGGTCAGACAGACTGGCTGGAAGAGGTTTCCGTTTGCCTGTCAGAGCTGGAGAAGCGCGGTCACACAGGTCTTTGATGTCTGCGCCTGACTCTTCATGTGAGGTTGCGTCACGGCCACTTCCGCCGGAGCTGACTTCACGCGAAGGCTTTCCATCCTTTTGGTGAATATCGTCGGCGAGAAATTGGGGCAATTTGCGGTTATGAGCAGCACCTCGATCTTTCTTTCGGTTTGCGATGCTGTCGCTCTTCGCCTTGTTGGTGTCCGAGGCCAGAGCCTTGCCCGAGCGTCCAGCTGCGTCAGCATCGCTGTCCTTGACGTCTCGCAGAGCTTTCCCGCTCACTGATGCAGCTCCTCTAGGTCGGTGAGCGCTGACGATGCTTTCGAGCAAGATGTACTTCTTGCTCTTTGGAGATATCCGTCGTTGATCTACAGGTGGACCGCTGGCCAGGTCAAGATACTCGAAGCTGGTGATGAGAGTCCGATCCTTGAAGGCGATGGCATTGCCCCAAGGCAGAGTTATCCTTCCCTTCCCTCCCTTCTTGAGGGCTGCGACAAGATTGATCTGGGCTTTTGGCTTGGGAAGAGGATTAGATTCTTTGCCATTCCCGCTTCTATTCGCTGTTGAAGAGGTAGCTTTGCTGACGCTGCCATCCTTTTTGCCGCGGAAGTGGCTGTGCTTCTGAGCGAGCCTCCAAGTGGCATTTTCTCGGCGAAGGGACGCCGGCGCATCGTTTGAGATAGACTCGATGAATCGTTCCTTGAGGTCTGCGCCAGCTCTAGTTCTGACCGGCATCGCGTCGGTGGTGGACGGCAGGTCCGTCGTTGCAACGCCCGGTGAGGTGGCGAGTACAGCTGTAAGGGACGAGTCGACGGCGGCAGATGCAGCTCCGTCTGGTAGGACAGCGGCGGCAGCGATGGGCGGATCGATTGTGCTGCTGTCAGTGACGGGCGAGGAGCTGGCCGGTGCGTTGGTCTGTTTAGGATCTACTCCTGCGGTGGTAGGAGAGGCCGGGGACCGGCTATCCTCCTTGCGCACGAACAAACGCAGATCCTCCGGGTGAGCAGAGCTCAGCTCTAAATCAAGCTTTGAAGCGCTGAGATTCTGAATGGAAAAGGTGCGAAGGCGCAACGAGTTGATGTTGACATCATTGAAGTCTACGAAATTTGCGCCCGAGGGAGTGAGAATGCGGTAGAACAGAGAATGAAGTCCTATCCGCTCCTCATCCACATTGCGGCTTCGTACTTCGAAGATTTGGTCGTTCGATCTGTTCATCAGGTTGGCTACAGTGATTTGCTTCCGATACGACTTGTTGATGCGTCGCGGAAAGAAGTCCACCCGAAGCTCGACCGTCTGCAGCGCAGGAATCGAGACTTCGTCGCGATACATGCTGAGCACCTTTGACACAAAACGCAAGTCGATTCTTGCTGTGAGCTCTGAGCGATTCTCTACGGCCACGTGAGCAAATTTGCGAGCGCCTACATTAGCCTCGCCAAAGTCAACAACCTTCGGCGAGACGGTGATGAATGAGGTGCAAGTGCCAACACGGCACTGCACGGTCTTGCGCTGCCTGCCACCCCGCGCTCGAGCACCGTCAGAACGAGCGCGGGCATAATCGAGAGAGATTTGGAAGTTCTCTTCACGAAGACGTCCCGCTGAATATTCGGCATCGAGCTCACCTCTAGCCGGCCGGTGAGAGACCACCACGCGATATTCGCTTCCGGGCCTGAGGAGAAGCTCTTCGAGGCGGTTGCTGTGTGATTGCTCGGCATTGCGAAGGCCACTGAGCGCAGCTGCGGCAGTGACTCGAGCCCTTGAAGAATGAGAACCGCTCGCATTGCTCATTGTGCCAACGCGGGTTGGTGGATGGTGAGCACCGGGTCGGCCGTCTGACATGCCGGTGACTTCTGAGAGCATGGACTGAGCATCATCTTGTAATGCAGCATCGTCCGTCAGCTCGCTCTTCGACGGGACAGCATACGATGAGATCGATCCAAAGAAAGCTGAGGAAGGTCTGCTGCGCAGATTGCTGGCGGCGCCCCGCTTATCCTGCGCGTCAGAAGATCCAACACCATAGGTAGAATGCGCAACGGCGCCGCCTCTATCCGGTCCTGCGCAGTGCTGCTCCACGTTGGAAGATCGTGTGCTCAGCGAAGGTCTGCTTAGCTCAGGTGATCCAGGTATCGAGCCAGCCTGAGACGCGACTGAAGAGGCGTCGACTTCATCCCCACGTGCAACAGAACCCCCTCTAGGTCGTCCAGGGTTCGTTCCCACAAGCTTGCCCACAGGCAGCACTGCTTCGCTGGTGGGAAGCTCAAAGTGTGGAGGATCCGTCAATGGCGTCGCCCGTGCATGATGCGTAGGTGTGCGAGCCATATCCGTTGCAGCCCAGCTTTGAGGATTTGTAGAAGGGGTAAGAACAGCAGACGAAGCTTGGCTTGGGCTAAGCAAGGACGAGCTCATCTGCGATCCAGCAGCCTTGTTCACGTGAACCGTCTCATCACCTGCGACGTCCGCTTCATAACCGCTGCCGCCATCTGTCGACAACGCTGAGCTACCTTGGCTTGGATCTCGGCCGTGGGCACTTGGGCCATCTAGCTGCGAGGCAACAACTGGAGGAAGCATTGGCTCGCCGAGGCCTATGTCTTCGTCTTGAGGTGCAAGTTCGGCGAGCTGAAAGTTTGCCTCGATGCCTTTCTGGACGCCGAACGCGAGCTCCAGCAGCACATCTCCTGCGTTCTTCAAGACGAGGAGCTGTCGTGTCCAATGACCACCGCAGCAATCTCCAAAATCGATGATGTCTCCAGACAGGACTGACAGAGCATCGTCTGTGGCCGCTCCCAGCATGTTGGCGCGCACTAATATCCGCACCGAATTAGAGGCATTGTGAAGGTTGCTCACCGTGATGACTTGTTCGAAATCGCGACATGGTTCTGTGGGCGAAACAACCAGCTTGATCGTCTGAGCGTTGCCGGGTGCTAGGATATGAGGCCGATACTGCACCTCGTCTGCTGAAGAGACGGTCTCTAGGGTGCGCTCGGTATCGTTAACCAGACTCAAAGGTGGAGAAGCCAGCATGCTGTCGGCGTCGTCTAAACGTGCTTGCCAAAAGCATTCAATAGCTGATTGGTTGTAAAGCACCAGGTCTCGCTCTTCGCGCTGACCGACGAAGAGATCTCCAAAGTCAAGGACCATGAGACCGTGATTGTGTCGCTCATATGGAGAGGTCTTGTCTTCTCCGTCCAGACGCTTGTGAGCCAGCGTCGCCTGATGTGACGAGATGGCGATTTGAGGTTTACAGGCCCACGCCGAGAACGGAATCTGAATCACTTGGGGCTCTTGATCCGGTGCTGCTGCGTCTGTCGTAGTGGCGAACGAAGACGCTGCGCCTGCAGAAGAGAGTAAAGATCCGTAAGTGCTGGTGGGCCGAGAGGAGGAGCTTGAGGCAGAGGCTGAGGACAAATTACTCGCGCCCGATGAGATGTCATTCTGTGCGCTCGATCCTGTGGACGGCTGCGAAACACCGTCCTCAAACGAGACAGCGTTGCTCGAGTCAGTGAGGGCCAGAGGCCAGCTCCTCACGATGGCGGAGCCGTGAATGCTGAAGGACTCATGCACCACACCAGTTGCAAGGTCTTTTCCGGACGACGTCTCCGCCTGAGCTGCGGGCGACGCAGCTGAGCTGCTGTTGCTAGAGGAACGGCTAGTCATGCTGCCTACTCGGGCATTCGGTCGCGGAGGACTAAAGGCGGCATCAGTGGCAGGGCTTCGAGGCGGTGCGAAAGATGCCGCGTCGAGGTCAGAGACGAAATGCACAGGTCGGAAAGAGACGTATACCACAATCTCGGAGCTGGCTTCGAGGATGAAGGAATCCGCTGGCTCTAGATTCGCGACGAAATGTCGCAGGTCTCGCAGCTTTGAAGGGGAAAGTCCGTCTTTCTGCGCCCAGATCACCGTGTTCGCGGGCCATGTCACTGCAGATGCTGCGTTGAAGCATCGATTCGTGACAAGGTGAGCATTGAGCGCTGTCTCAATCAGCATTGAGAGCTACACTCACGATCTCGCGTTGAGGTACGTTTCCGTTTGAGGAAGCTGATCCCACGACCAAGCTCGCTCTCCAGACGTACCAAAAGGCGTCTTTCTGCACTGAGATTGCGCAGTGTCAGGGTGGATAGCGAAGGCGCGTGGTTGATGTACACGCCTTCCGCAGCGATCCTCTCCTCGACACAAGTCAGCAAAGGCGGACCAGACGACTTGGGCCCGTTCAGAGGCACTCCAACGTCAAGAGCAAGACGTCGAGCGGAAGCGTTCGAGCCCTCATGCTCGCCCCTGGCCGAGATTCCCTGCTCCTTAGGCTGAAATTTGCCGGGGCCCTTGCCTGCATCGCCAAGTCCCGGAGACTTAGCTTGCGGCACCTGAAGGGAAGATTCAATGGCGCCGCTCGCCTTGCTGTTAGTCCGGCTGTGAAGACGATATCTCTGCTCGTATTCCTGACTACTGACAGATGACAGGCCAGGAGAGCGAAGAGGTTCACGCATGTGTGCTTGAGTGGTGGCTCGACTCGGCTGTCGGACGTCGAGAGGCGGAGGAGGACCTTCGCGTTCCTTTTGGGTGGTACTGGTCGTCGAAGCAGTGCCGCTCTTAGTCCCAGCTTGTCCTCTCTTGCGTTCAATCTCGAGCCCTCCGTCCGCATGATCACCGAGGACTCGCTCAAAGGCCCCCACCCAACCGTGATCTCCAGCGCCGCTTGCGCCTCTAAACGAATTGCCCCCCGGAGAGTCCTCTGACTCATACCTCACTCGCTCTGACATCGCAAGATTCGAACAGTAGGGGCAGCGAGTAGGCTGGCGAGCTTCGGAAGTTGAGCGGAGACTGTTGCGAGGAAGAGGATCACGTCCAGAAACTTGAGTCCTGGGGTTTGGGCGATGAGCGCCGTCGAAGCTGATCACTTCATCCTCGATCGAATGAGCGCCGAGAGTCGAGTCACCGCTCACGCCAGCACAGGTGAAGAATCGCTAGCCCGCGTTCCCGCCGTCCAATAAGCCCGTTCTGATGGCGCAGAGAATGGTGAGTGGTGAGTGCAGATTCGCCTTGCGGCGAGCGCGCAGCGAGCGGACGAGATCGTGAGGAGCCAGAGAGAGCCGCAAGCGCGTGTGACCAGCTTCAAATCCACCAGTCTCGCAAGCTTGCACAGCAGCAAGAAACCGCAGAAGCACCCGCGGCTGCGCGCCTCCGGCTGGCTGCTGCGAGGCCGCGCACGGGGCGACGCGGCGGCAAGGTCGTGTGAGAACGTCACATCACGAGGCCGGCTGATCGGGCAGGGCCGCGCGCACAAAATTCCTTGCAACAACCCCGCCGTGATTTGCTGCATGCGTTGCACACACCACATCACACATGCTGCTGCGCGTCTTTGATGTCGAGAGGCAGGCGAAGTTGGCAGGCGCAGAGCAGAGGCGTCGCCGGATGGTGATCAACTTTCGCTCCTTTCGCGCTCCCGCACGAGAGGCTTTTTTGGCAAACATATGCACAGCTAGCTAGCCATGCAGGAATCGTGAATTTGTTGTTTCTTGAAGTTCGTGATTCTGATGGCACGCGATTGGAGGTGGGCAGCACCAAGGAGCGCAAACATCATCACGGCATACTGTACTCACGATCAGATCTTTATTCCAGGCGTACATTCTTCACACATTTCGCATCGACGCATCTGCTGCTGCGTTCAAGGGGCACCGCGCTGCGGCAGCGTACGCTTCAATCGAGACGAGGCCTCCTCGCTGGCCAACATGCCACGCCAGAACAAAATTCGACAGCGAGGAAAGAAGCACAAGAAGAGTGACGCAGATGCAACCCTTGGCGAAGGCGGCCACTCGCGACATGCCAATGATTCGCTAGCCTCCGCCCCGCTGCGGCATGCCGATGTGCATGAGAGCCAGCCCGACGGCAGCGAGCAGCTCCCGGCGTGGATGGGCAATGGAGACGCCGGTCCATCAGAGGTGGATCCCAGAGCTCCATTCGGCTACGTGGAAGCGGATCTCAAAGCTTATCTCAGGTCAGCAATCTCTTCACTGACCGCGCTGTACGCTTCCACCTCGGTCGCCGAGCATCGTCCAGGTTACGACCAGTACGCCGAGACAGAGGATACCTCTTCTCAAGAGGAGCGCATACAGCTGCGAGATGCTGCACTCAAGGAGATCAATGGAATCGAGCTAGCGGTAGCCACAGACCCGGACACTAGCCTCGTACTCGAGCTGCTGATAGACACCATGAGTGAGAAGCAGGTGCGGATATTTGCGGACCGATTGGCAGGCAAGTAAGTACATGGAGCGTATACACGGCTACGAATCGTCAGCACGCTCTGATCTATGCCTCTCGTGTACTTAGCTTGGGTGTCTTGGCTGGCCATCGATTCGGGTCGCATGTGCTCCAGTCTACCTTTCGTGCATTGCAGAGTGCGTGCACGAGCAAGGCTTCGTTGGGTCGCACAGGGAAGGCGAAGCTGGCGACGAGCGCTGACAACTCCCAAGGAGTCTTGAGAAGTGCGGGCACCTTGGTGGCAGAGATGACTGCGGTGAGTGAGCGAGGCTAGTCAGTGCGACTGACAGCAACTTCTGATGAAATCCGATCCACGCGAAATCGTCGAGTAGGAGCTCTTGCCTGCGCTGGCGAGCCTCATCCATGACCAATTTGGTACACATATAGTAAGGTCACTACTACTTGTCCTGTGCGGCAGACCTCTCGACGACTCTTTGCGGTCGAAGCGCAGTGCCGCTTATCGATCGAAAGGCGATGTCGCGGATCTCCGATCTGCTTCCGAGCTCAGCAGCTCAGCGAGCCCTGTCTTTAAAGAGGAGCTGGACGACGTGAAACGTGCTCTACTCCAGGGCTTAGGCGCAAACGAGGTCAGAGCACTCTCGATATCACCGACTGCTAGCCCAACCCTTCAACTTCTGCTCGATCTACACGAAGATGTCGATCAACCAGACGGCCCCGTCGATCGCATGTTCGATGGGCTGCTCTCGATGGCCGCGACAAGCTCCACCCCATCCGAGCGCTCTGCGCATGTTGAGGCTCTGCTACGAGACGTCGTGGGGTCACACCTGCTCCAGCATGTTCTGGGGCTGCTAGGTCCTGCGGCCGTTCGCTTATTCTGGAAGACGTATGTCGAGGGAAGGATAGGCAAGCTGGGAGTACACCCTTTGGCGAATTTTGTCGTAGCGAGTGCAATTAAGCGATTGCCACTGGACAGCGCGGAAGATCACTCCGAATTCGAAAAAATTTCGGACGAGATTGCCGCAGCAGGACCAAAACTTGTTGGCGAAGCCAAGCTAGGTATACTCACTTCTTTTATCGAGCGAGTCGCCGTGCTTTCTCCTTCTGACTCTTCGGCACACGCTCAAGCACCTGTATTGACCGCTCTCCAAACTAATGCTGTCCTAAGTGTCGCCTCCAGCTTCGGGGTCGACGCTGACAAGAGAGAACATCGGGCGTGGCTGGTGCCCGCTGTGCTGGCCATCAAACCTAGGAAGGCTGTCATCAAAGACCGCGAGAGGATCAGAAAGAGACAAATCAAAGAACAGACTACCGCCAAAGCTTCCGAACAAGCTGTGGGAACTGGGGAGACAGCGGCTGAGAGCGAAGCTGAAGGGAGCGCAAAGGTGTCGAGGGAAGAAGAGCAGTCCGAAAAGGGCGTCGGAAAGTTGGCCTGGCAGCGAGACGAAGAGCTGCAAGATTCTGACGTCAAGATACAAGGCTCTGTGCTACTACAGTCCATTGCTAGCTTATGCTCACCAGCGAAGAGCATCCTCTACGAAAGGTTCGTAGCAGTGGCAGGTCGCTTTTAACACCACGTTCTCACATCGCTTGACAAACTCTTCACGACAGCTTGATCGCCTTGCCAAGCTCGCTTCCGCTTGCCAAGTCTACAACCGCTAGCTTTCTGTTGACCGCAGTGCTCACAAGCGAATCGGCATCTTTCAAACAACGCAAGGACCTCATCGCGTGGATGCAAGCGGATTTACACCTGCTTGCCGATGCTGCGCCGCGCGTAGCCTACACGCTCTGGGACAAAAGCGACGGGTTCACAAAGGTGAGCAGGTATTCTACGCAAATGCATTTGAAGGCATGCTCGCCTTCTCACATCGGCTGCATGTCCACGTCCGCACCAGGAACGCCATGCGCGCTTTCTGCTTTCCAGGGAAAAGTTTCTGCTTGCTTCTCCCCGCGGTCGAGTCTTTTTGAAGCGCAGCGTCAACTTGGGCCTCTTTCGCCGAAGCGTAGGGGAATGGAAAAAGTGGCTGGCAGAGCAAGCGCAGCAGTCTGCTGCCTCTGCGCAAGCTGGTGCGGACGACGCACAAGCAGGCGCGATTGTCAAGAAACGCAAAGGCACAGACTCATCAAAGGCTGAAGAGGAAGACGGCACAGTTGAGACGTCTGCGCTACCCAGCGAGACAACCAAGAGCGGCAAAGCTGCAAAGCGCTCCAAGAAAGTCAAGAGGGACACGGAGCTGGAATTGGACGCGATCCTTGCTGGAGTGCGATGAAGCCTGACACGAAGCGCTTCTGCGACGGCGCCCGGCCGCTGCGATACCTGTACTGAATATGTAGATGCGTACGCAAGCTCGTCAGACCTCTGCTGTGTATGCAGGCATCAATCTTGAAAGTGGTGTATTCTAGATTATGAAAATGCGAGCAAAAACGACTGGTGGCAACGAGATTGCGATTAGAGGCAATCTACTTCCTGTTGAGCTGAGCGATAGTCAGGCCAACAGCAGGAGCGAGGGGAGCGGTAGCAGTGATGGGCGCATCGTAATCCTGGCTGTAGATGGAGAAGGCGGCGGTGCAGCCTGCAGCGACTGCTGCAGTCTCTCCTTGCAGCGTAGGCAGGCCATTGATGATGGCGTTGACACCTGGAGCGACGAGGTTCTGGTAAGTAGGCAGACCTGCGCCATTGAGGATCACCTTGTCGGTCAGAGCGTTGCCGCCGGAGATGCGGGTTGCGGCCCAGGTAGGAACGGGGCAGGTAGCGTTGAGAGGAGAGTAGTTGACATTGCCGCCAAGACCCAAGGGGAACTGCGTGACCCCAGTGCAGAAATGTCAAATTTACTCCTTGGCTTGCACTTTGAGAATGTAGCTACTCACGAGGCGGTTGTTGCCACGAGCATCGCCATAGCGGGAGATGAGGTTAGCCGTCTGAGTTCCAATCAGGATGCTTTCGTCCTTTGGGTTGTTCAAGTCCAGCAGGGTGTAGTCTCGGGGGGCGGAAGAGGCGGAGAAGGCAATGGAAGAGATACCTCTGCCGACAGAGACACGGCTAGCGCCGACAGTGCCGCTGAGGTCGCTGACGAAGGGGCCTGTCGTGACGGCAAGCACCGAGATGCCTGCTGTCAGCCATGCGCGTAGTTCGCATGTGAGTCGGTGGTAGGTGCTACACTCACCGAGGTTGTTGCCCTCGTTGGGGCCCGAGGCAACCAGGTCGAGCTTGTCTTGGCTGCCAAAGACGTCAGGAACGTCAAAGTCGAGGGCCCAAAGAGCAGTGGCAGCAGGGGTGCCGTCGAAGTAGCGAATGTTGGAGTCGGTTGCGTTCTTGCCGCTGAATGGAGCGCCCACGGGAATGCTGTTGTTGCGGCCAGGAGCGGTGAGGGTCTTGGAGGTGGGGAAAACGACTGTGCCTCCCTTGCCGCCTTTGCGTGGCGATGCAGCAAGAGGCAGAACATCTGTCAGTCGGGCCCGCTCTGAGCAAAGGGACGCGGTGATCACGAGACACTTACTTTGGTTCATAGCGGGGCCGACGAGCAGCACCTTGTGACCAGCCTGGAGGAAAAGAGGAGGAGATGCGTCAACAAATCATGACGGCATCACAAAAAGGCCGCAAAGGCACGCACAGACTTGAGAGCGTAGTAGGTCGCGCGAATGTTGGCGCTGGCCCAAGAGTCGTCATTGGTCAGGAGAATGTTCAAGGGACGACGAGCCTTGACAACGTTTGCGAAGCCGGCAGCGCCAACGCCGTACTCGGCGGGAGCGGGAGCTGCGGCAGTGAGAGCGGAGCCCACAAGGACGGAGAGGAAGAGGAGCGAAGTGGAGAGCTTCATCGTGTTCAGGTGAGGGTCGGGGGAAGAATGTGGATTGGTGTGGGTGGGTGGAAGGGTGAGGAGGATGGTAAGGTTGAGCGCTGCAATGGAGGGCGCTTCTTATACATTGTCGAGCAGGAATTTCAAGGGCGAAGGAAAGTGATCATCAAATCAGGAACAACCAGCGGCAGAGGGAGCAGCAGCATTCACGATTCGCCGATCTCAGCAGCATAGGCATCAGCTCAGACGCAATCAAATGCCGTAGGCACCGATGCAGGCACATTGCACTGCATTCACATGGTGATTCGTGATTCACATTCGTGCGTGGGGCTCTGATGCTGGGACGAGCTGTAGACGAGAGGGCGGGGGGAAGAAGGTGCTGAGAGGTTGGTGAGAGGCGTACAATAAACGGCGCTAAACAACATTCTGATGATTGATATTGCACCATCAGCCATCGCCATGCATATATACATCGAGCCGCTCTCGTGCTCGATCGCTGCTGCATGCTCTCCCCATCCGCGCCAGCGTCATCTCAATCCTCTCCGCAGGTCTTGAGC
This sequence comes from Ceraceosorus guamensis, assembly GCF_003144195.1. NCBI lineage: Eukaryota > Fungi > Basidiomycota > Exobasidiomycetes > Ceraceosorales > Ceraceosoraceae > Ceraceosorus > Ceraceosorus guamensis. The sequence continues at coordinate 188,065 of NW_020290026.1, forward strand.
CGCCGGCAGCGCATCCGTAACAAAGTGGAGGGGAGCGTCGGAGAGCAGCAAGCTCGAATGTCCGATTATTGAGCGAAGTGGACTTTGACTGCAAGTGATGGCAATCCGCATGGCAGAGGATGGGGAGAGGTTCATTACTGGATCGAAGTGCGGCGCGGGTGTATTTGTTTGATGCTGAAGCAGAAGAGCACGTTCCCTTGACCCTCTTCGCGTTCTTCTCAGCTTTCTTTCTTCGCTGAGCTTGCAGCAGCCCATGATGCCAGCTACAACCATAGCTGCGCCCGTGTACCGTAGCTTATGTGTGCATCGCCGCCGCATTCGCCATTCGTGCTGATTCAGGGTGCAGCTCATGTGCACGAACTCAATTGATCGACGCTAAGGACGGTGTGGCGCGCCGGCATCCGTGGGCGTACGCCCGTGAATGGACCGGCGATTCGATGGGTGTCCCTTCTCAACGCACGGACAGTCACAATTCACATTCACACTTTTGATTGACTACAGTCAAAGAGTCGTGAGCTCGGTGGAGGACCTCGATACAACTCCGACACGATGACACGTTCGAAGGCTTGCCTTCAACCTCAATTCGCCCTCCCTTCATGTGAGCTTTTTGCATCGCAAGTCTTGAGTCTTACAACACGGCGCTCGGGTACTGTTCACACGTGCTGGATGATGGTCCGTCGCGCTTTTTCGCGTCTCGGCCATCTTTCCATCACTATACACACCTTATTTGCGGCCCACGTTGCCTCCACTCGAGGGCGGCGAGCGCAACAGAGCGACCAGGCCAATCGAAAGGCAAGACTGGTGGGAAGAGAATCCTCTCGCTAGGCAGCAAGGATGGCATGAATCGTGAAAGCAGCTTGAGCAATCTTGAATCGCACTCGAGTCACGAGTGTGCGAGTCTTGAGGGAATCTGAATCAGTGAATCAAATGGAACATGGCCAACCGTCGCCCATATCAGATTCTTCTCGAGTGCATCGCGATCGACTCGATGGTGCGCACCGACTCCACAACGTCAAACGCGCCAAGATTTCGACACGCTGCGCGAGAGAGCCTGATGAGTTGCCAAGTGCAGCTCGCGAAAGACTCAAGACTCACGCTGGCAAAGTGCAGCGGACCTCGGATGGATTGAACGCGCAGGCGACAGCTCTGTTGGAGGGAGAGCTGCTGGATGAGATGCGTGCATGCAATCTACTGCATGCCAAGACATGTTGCTGCACCAAAATATTCGAAGCAAACTGCATGCCGTCCCGTGTCCTGCTCCACAGCAGCAGCAGCAGCTGTCCATCCTGGCTCGCCGAGGCGTGTATGCCTCCATCCGTGTCACCTTGAGGAAACCACAGCTTCAGGAAAGCTGCAGCCTCCTAGCTGACCTCTCTGAAGTTTGAACGATAGTGTGTGATGAGTGTTCATATTAGGGTCCTGCAAGCTGAGCAACAGGAAGCCGCCCGTCCATAGCTGCTACAGTAGACGACACGCCCAGCAAGAGCACGATTAGCTGAATGCACGTTGCCGAGACCAAAGCGGCTGATTGCGGCGCGGTTGTGACATGATACAGCTAGGGTATACACAGCACGAATACCTTGCGCGGGTGCGTGTGTCTCCAGAGTCAGAGCAGCAAGTCTGAGCCGGCAAACTCGGATGCGGTGTTCGTATGCGCTTATTGCTGTGCAGCAGCTGATAGATTTGTGATTATAACCGTCGGGCAGCAAGTCATTAGTCACTTTCGCGTTGATGTCGAGGCCCATGCAGTCCCTCATCTGCTGCGCTAAAGCTTCTGGATCGGGGTACCTACAGGTGGACAATTCGACGACGACGATCACGCCGCCCGCGCCCACAAGCCCATCAAATTAGTCGCTTCAATGGACTGTGACTGTTCAACACGTCGGCGGACTTTCGTTCGAGCTCAAAGTGAATTGCGACGTATCCGCAAGTAGTTATCCTGCTCTTCACACCTCGGCCGGCGCTCGATCGGCACACACCAGCGCCCCAGGCTTCCACTGCCGTCCCGCGTCAGCTTCGCACACGTTGCCAAGACAAACCCTCAAGTCGCCTTCATTTTTCTGTCTGCATCTATTGCTGCGAGTAGCCTGGCACAATCCAGGAAAAAAAAAGACCACCAAGAGCCCACTTCGATTGTAACAGTGCTCATCCTCACCTGCGATCTTGCACGTTGTTCATGAAAGCTGCTGTCGGTACCGCACTGCTCTTACCACCACTACCTCTCACACCTACAACATATCCCTCAATAGCCGGCTCACTTCACGCTCAAAGTTCCTCATCAATTCATCCACCGCTACCAAGCCTCACACGGCGCACGGCACGAGAGTTGACGCTCTGCATCGCACAAGGTTGGGTTACCGCCTTACCTGGCGCGTTTCATCATCTACTCAGAAGGTAGAAACACCTTCGACCTATCGCACCCTCAACCCGGCCTTCACTGGTCCTGCCGCCGTACTCTAGCAGCTATCTCTACGTCCATCGCGTCACTGCAAGCAGGATGCCAGCTTTAGCCAGCGCGCTTGCCATGCCCGCAGCAAGGGCGCCCTTTGTACAGCCTCGAGTGTACGACAATGAAGCGTATGCGATCGCCTCGACGTCACGTCGACAGCTGAATTCGCCATGGGAATTTGCAAGATTAGATGACAGAAGGTGGGCAGTGGGCAGCAACTCTCCAGTCCTGCAAGCTTCGGCCAGCGGAACCGGCGCCAGAGTCGTAGCGGATTCGTCTGGACATTTCAATGGTAGCTGCAAAGCTGGGCCTCAGACTTCAGCTGGGGACACCTTGCCTCCAAACGCAGGTCAGGGGGCGTGCGTCAGCTTGTGAGTTAGCGAGGCGATCGCTGATGCATGTGTCGAGGCAGACGCGGGGTATTTGGAAGGAAGGGCAGGCTGTTTCTTTCTTTTCATCGGATCTAGGAGTCGAGCATGACTGGCGCACGCTGCTGACTTGTCCTGGTGACGCATACACGACGTCCCCCCGCAGCATCCCAGATATCACCTCTTACTGCTGCATAGCAGTGGGCGGCACAGAAGTCAATGTGACAAGTCCAGCTCCGACGTCAGACAATGCTGCTCCTGAGGAGGTATGGGCCCCCGAGTGCCGGACGACCAACTATGCGGATAGTGAGTCAGACTTCGTACTTCAACTTCCATCGGCGGCCAATAACATCTTGCTCCTTCTTTCCTTTGCAGTGCTGGATTGCTACATGGTCACAGTGGAGGATCATTGCGCTCGAGAATCAGTTGGTCCCTTTGGCTTTTGCAATCCCAGCGACGCAGCAGACACGAGCTACTCCATCAACCACAGTAGCTCGGCCGCACCCAGTTTGAGCATGGCTTTGAGGAGGCCTAGGCTCCACCGAGACTTTTCCACTCTGACGCGATGCAAGATGTTGCTCGCTGAGCCCCTCTCGCTCATCTTGTTGACGACGGCATTGACAAGCGCTGTGACCTCCTTCTTTTGACGCGATCTATGCTTTCACCGGTATGGACGCAATCGAGCCCTGCGACCGAATGCCTCCCCATGCATTGTATCATTTGACGAGCTGCTTCGTCCATGTTATACCCATAAAAGTGCTCAATTGATTGCAATTCCTCGACTTTGGTGGATGCGCTGAGGCAGCTAGAACTCGAGAATGCTTGCAGGTTCTCCAACCAAAGCGACCCGCCGCTCGATTTCAGATGCTCGCGTGTACAAGTCTGAGTGCATGGACCGACTGCCTTGGCAACCCACGGCTTCCGTCCAGCCCCGTCGGTTCATGCGGCTATGGCGCACGTAGATCTGATCTGCCTGTGTGCAAGCGTCGTGAGCACGCTTCGCATGGCTTGACAACCGCTTAGCCGGCAACGGACATCCTTCCAACGACCGACACCAATAATGCGGGCAAGCCTTGGCCGCTAAAGCGAGTCAGCACGATTGCCAATAATCCTTCATCGTGCACTGCCCTCCAGCCAAGACGATGTCAGCGTAAGCAGGCATGTACATATAACCTGCTGCTGGTGCTGCTGGAGCGTTGTTCGAGCAGGGCACAGACGTATGCTGGCGCCGAGATGCGCTACTGCTGCACGATGCAGAGAAAGGGGAGAGAAAGGCTCGCAAAGTCGCCGGAGTCGCGCGATGCACCTCTCCTGCGCGACTCGTGACTCTGACTACAACACAGTCACGTATGCAGGCAGGCGTGCGGCGTGCTTTCCAGCATTCACTCACGACTGACTGACTGATCCCCAGCAGCAGAGCTCGCATGCAGGCACAGCAAGCATTCCACTGGAGTTGCCTGGCCAACACCGGTTGGGCTTGCTTTACGACCACAACCATCTCTCTCTCTCTCTCTCCAGAAAACTTGTTCAGACTCGCTCATACAGCACAATATAGACGTCGAACGTCTTGAACCCATTCTTACTTTCAGTCTTTTCGCTCACTCTCTCACTGCAACGCATCCACCCACGATGTTCTCACGCTCCATCACTGCTCTGGCTCTGAGCCTCGTACCCGCCCTTGTTGCGGCCCAAAAGGAGTCCGTGACCGAAGTGGCCACTTCGATTGCCAACACGACCCTTCAGATGCAAGCTGTTGGCTTGATTCCCGACCCCGTCCCCACCTCCGCCCTCAATCTCACCGCCGCCCTCGGCCTGCGCTTCGGAGAGGGCTCCCGTGACATTGCCACTGGTCAGACTGTTAGCGTCGACCAGGCCAAGGGAACGCCTCAGTACTCCATCGAGTACCCTGAGTCCGTCGCCGATGAGCTCGATGGTGCTACCTTCACCGTTCTCTTCCTTGACGCCGGAGCTGCTGGTGTTGGAAACCCAGGTGAGTGGTGGATGCTCTTTTCTTTGGAATGCTGGATGCTGATCATCCCCGAGCTCTCTTAGATGGCCTCCTCACCCGTCACTTCCTCGGCAACAACTTCAAGCTGGGCGACGATGGCCGTCTCACCGTGAGTTCACAGCTGTCGCTTCGGCTGCGTCATGGCAGGGTGACCTCCAGCTCATACTTTATTACTCCACTCGCCCTCAGAACTCCACCCCTGCCATCACCGAGTACGCTTCTCCTGCCCCAGCAGCTGGCTCTGGTCCTCATCGCTACTTCCAGGTCGTAGCCCTCCAACCATCCAACTTCCAGGCTCCTCAGAACCTCTCTCAACCCGGTACCGCTTTGAGCACAATGAGCTTGGCCTCTTATATTTCGGAGTCCAACCTCGGCAAGATCGTCGCCGCCAGCTTTGTGCTGATCGAGGACAACTCTGCCGAGGTTACTGCCAGCGTTAGCTCCACCGCTGCTGTCCAGTCCGCCAGCGTTCAAGCCCTCGCTACCAGCGTCAGCAAGAGCCTCGCTTCTCCTTCTGGCGCTCCCTCTGCTTCGGGAACTGGCACCAGCGGCAACGGCGCAGCTTACGTCGCCCCTACCAAGGCTCTCGTAGCTAGCGCTGCTGCTGTTGCAGCCGTTGCCTTCGGAGCTGCGCTCATCTAGAGTGCTCCATGCCACTTTTGCTAGAGGAGCAACACCCACCACCGCACAAATCTTCGCGAACACCACCTTCTCACTACCTGCATGCACCGCTGCGGCTTGAAAAGGCACCCGGTGTGCCTCGACAATTCAATGCAATGTTCACGCATTACGAGACTTGGAGTTTTGCTGAGCTCATTATTGTTTGAACGCGTTGCTAGACTCTGCGGTTTGAACTTGTCTTGTTTTCCTGACTTTGACCTCATTCTTGACTGCGAGCGCGCTCACTGAGCCGTCAGCATCTACCTTTGTGGTCACTTTCGAGAAGTCAATGTCTTCGTGATCGAGGTCATGCTCGATGATTGTGAAGTGCGAAGCTATGCGGTGTAAGCAGCAGCTCGGCTGTGCCAATACGAAGCAGCTTGTTGCGGAAGAGAACCTTGCGAAATACTAGGTGCGTGTGGCGAGCGCCGCAAAGAGCGGGCAGTATTGCAATTGACGACTCGTGACTCATGAGATGCGACTGGCTTGCTTTCACTCTCGACTCCCAGACTCTCGGCAGAAAGGCTTGCCGCCTGCCTGTCGCATGATGAGAGGCGCCTAGGAGGCATCGACAGCCAAAGTTTCTGGGTGCACATATCACCGCTGCGATGGTGACCAGTGGGTGAGAGCGTCTCGCTTGCACAGAAGACGCGCCCATTAAGACCTCGCGTATACGCAACGCATCCAACGGTCGCTGCATGCGCGCGCCGCGCTGCTAAAGCCGCAACCCACAGCAGCATCCGGCGCCTCCTTGGCCGACTACCGCAATGGCTGACCTACAACCATCAGCAGAGGCAAGTAGATCGCAACACCTCGAATCGGAAGTCGAAGCGCAAACGCTCAGCAAAAGAGCGCTCATCAACCTGCACCGCCTTGTGCTCACTGCTGAAGTCTTGTTGTCCTCGCTCCACCGAGTATGGACGTAGCACGAGGAATCGCAGCCGCGAATGGCAATTGAAAGAGATGGGGGATGCGCAGGCAAATGTGATCGCGCATCGGACAATATGCTCGCGAGAGAGCGTGGTGCCGCTGCTGCTGCTATTGGCTGGAGCCATGGCGGGGGGGCGGAGCGACAGCCAATACAGCTCTTACCCAAGCTGATCTGCAATTTTTCCAGAGTCCGGTAGAAGTTGGAGAATGCAAGCCACGCAGGCACGACTCGATCGAACATTTGCGCAAGGTCAGTGTCCAGATGGAGGAAGGCCTGCGCAGTCTGCGGCTGGCATGGAAGCCAAGGTAGTCCACGAAACGTCGACAATCGGCGCTCTTAGCTCAAGACTACACCATCGCTCGTTCACTTCTTGGCTCCTTTCCACCTTCTTTTTCTCCCTTTCTTCGTCCCTCTTACCTCTCTGTTGCATTCTTGGGCTCAGGCTAGCTCACAGTTGCAACCCTTTCAGACGTACTGCGTGCGTCGCTCTTGCTACTCGAGACTCTCTGCGATCGCAAGCTCTCGCCATGGAGGCTGGTACTCCACCCACAAGTACGCCGCCCAGATCGGCGTGCTTTTCGCCGACAATATCCCAAACAGGCTCGCCTTTTGCAAAGAATCATCGGCGCAAGCGACACGGAGAGAAGCTTGTGGGCAATAAACGGTCCATGATCAAGAGCCTCGTGGCAGCTGGCATCGTCGCGACGGAGGTGGTGTCTGCGGCCCCTTTTGTGTCCTCGGTGCTGAGCACAAGCCTCAAGCCCGTGGCTCGCTTCTACGATACTCACGCAGCTCAGCAGCCCGCTGTCGCGAGCGTGCAGGCGCGAGCTGCGGCGGACGACGTGACGCTGGACGATTCACCGCCGCTTTTGCGTCGTCTAGCTGCAGAGATCAGCTCCTCTGCCGCACAGGCCGAGGTGTTCGAGGCTGTCTCGTTCCCCACCGAGCGTGTTTGGCCCAGACAAGTACTCGACTCGGCAACAGGCGCTAATCATGGCGGACGAATCGGTATCAACGCGCAGGATGGACAGTCCTTCGCACCCGCTGCGACAGCCCCGCCTTCTGCTCTTTCAGCGGCTGTATCGGCACAGCCGTCAACACTGAGCAGTCAGCCCACCTCGTCGAAGGCGCCAAGCTCATCGATGTCTTCCTCGCCCACTTCTTCGAAAGAAAGTCCAACCGCCTCCCCTTCGGCCTCAAATGATCAGGATCCTAAAGGCCCCTTTGCTTTCTTGCAAGGACCACACAAGGGCCTCTTCATTCTTGCTATTGTTGGAGCAGGCGTTGTGGCGCTGCTTCTATTGATGCTGATTGCGCGTACTTTGGTACATTGCAAGCAGCGCTATGATGAGAAGCGTGGAATCGTTCCCAAGCCGCTGTACGTCGGAGACCAGCGGACGGCGAACCTTGGATCGCGCAAGTCACTAAGGCGAGCGCTAAGCAGCATGACTGGAAGAAGCACTGGTGGCCTTGTGCTGATCAGCGTCGGCAATGAAGTCATCGCAGTCGATCCGCGCGTCGCTGCGGAATACGAAAGCGAACGCGCTGCGCATTGGGCCAATCTTCATGCCGAGAAAGCAGCGACTGACGATGACGGAGCTGCTGTGAACATGCAGTCGCTGCTGAACGACGACAGAGGACACGGAAATGCCAGCGCTGTGACGCAAGCGTCCTTCGATGCCAGAAATGCCCTTTCTCGTGCTCAGGCGAAAGTCCAGCGCATGGCTTCCGTTGCTCGCGGCAATCGACCCAAGGCTGCCTCTCGATCACCCTCCATCTCATCATGGCGTCAGGGCATCGTACAGGACGGCGAAGTCCAATGGAAGGAGGTCGACGATGAGAAATACTTGCCCATGCCGGCGCAGCCTCTTCACAGAGCACCCAGCATGGGTCAACGGCTCACGACTGGTTTCAAAGCGCTGTCTTCGAGGTTAAGCATGAGCTCTAGGCCAGCACCTGACCTGGACAACAAAACGTTTCTCCCGCCTCGCAAACTTCTCAGCCGGGACAGCTTGAGGGTACGGCCACTACCCGATCTTCCTTCATCCGTGCTGGGTCCTGACGGTATTGCCGTACCTACGCTCACCAAAGGGTCTGGAAGCTGGGCCATCGCGCCTTCGGTAAAGGATGAGGCGAATGACCATCTTGTGGAATTTGGTTCGGCAACCCGAAGCCCCAGGGACCAGGGTGCTCGCACACCTAAGTTGTCGGCAAAGCCTGCAAATGCTGCACGTGCTTTCTCTCGCGTCAAGGCTAGCCGCAAGTCCAATTTGCCTCTGGTGCCCCAGGAGAGCCTTTCGCATGAACGTGTAGAACTGTCCGATGCTCCTGTAACCCTGCCAGCGAAGACGCCACCCGCTGCAAAGGGCGAGGAGTGGTCGAACGTCCCTCTTGACGCTACTGCCAGCCCCAGCATGTATGCTGGTTCTGTTTGGCAAAGCCCTCGATTGGACTTTGCTCAGATTCGGCAGCAGCATCTGACCATCGATATGCCGGCCACCTCTGCTGTCCGCAGCCCTCCAGCATACCCCCGAGTAGTGTCCAATCCTGCTACTGAAGAGCGCACCCGCGCAATTCGACGAGGTGCAAGCGAGGCAAGAAGGCAATCGACTGCTGGCGGGACGTATCGTCACACTCGGTCGGGCGACCCGATCCTTCATCCAGACAAGCCCATGAAGAGGAGCAAGACCATGAGATTCTCTGCTGCCGAACCCAACAGACTCCGATGCACGCCTTCGGATCTTGAAGAGGCCATCATTGAGCCCAGTACCTTGATAGAGTCCTCGACACAACGCGCAAAGGCTGCGACGACGAAGGGTGGACCTACGACGCCGGGCCTCAGACGCATGACTAGCAGCACTGGTGCTGCTTCTCCCCGCGTCTTGCAGGCTCGCTCCAAAGCCCACAGCAAAGGGTTATCGGTCGACATTTGATACCACACGTGCTTACTCCCGTGGCCCCTCGCAAAAGTCTCCTGTGGTCTTGATGATTTGTCTGCTGGATCGCGACTGCGTGATCCTCTGAGATACTCCTCTCTCCTCTAATCAGCAATGCGATCGGTGAAACCTCTCTTTGCTTTCAATCTGTGTGTCTCGTCAAAGATGAGGTAGTAGAGCATGGAGTCGTGCATTCAAAAGTTGTCGTTTATGCGAGAGTCCGGGCCAGGAGCACAGACCACCCACGACAGTCACATTTGGGTGGGGGCGGATGCAAGGACCTCTTCGAAACTCGGAGAGACCAAAAAACAAAAGGCGAACCATCGGGGATGCGCCCCGCTTCCGCGCGAGACGTCATGCACCAGTTGCGAACACCCTATGCTCAAGGGTTAAACTTCCAGACGATGGCTAGCACCACTGTACTACCCAACCCGGGCACACTGTGAATAGACAAACAGCAGTACATATAGCCCAATCATTTGCCCGCCTCTTCCGACTTTCCACGAGCAAGTCAAATGAACGTACCCTTGGCGCTCGATTCTCTTGAGCAAGCTTGGCCTGTCGTTGTCGGGGAGAAGTCATCGCATGACCAGATTGCGGCCAAGGGAATCATGGATGCGCGGTAGCATTTCGATCTTATTTTCGCGCTATAAGGAGGGAAGCGTCGTCGCGCTCTTGATCCTCTGCGGGGAAAGCCACTCAAATGGTGAATCTTGCATGAGCGCTGCCGGCGCTGATCGTTCCGATGCCGTGGCCGCGCTTGTTTTTTTCTTTTTAATCCCTGATCGATGCATGCCTTCATGATGGATCACGAATGTGGAGGAGGGCCGCCGGAATGCAAGCTTTGGGCTTAGGGTGCATGGCTCGAGGGTGCTGGATGGATGCATGCATGCATGCGGGAAGAGCCGACTTTCTTGGAGTCGTCAGAGTGGCCTTCGCAGAGGTTGGCGACTCTCTCCAGCCTTCATCATCGGTGCGCGATGCTCAAGATCCGCTGCCACAATCAGTCCCTAGCCCGAAGCAGCTACGCTGTCCAACAGTAGCCTGGATAGAGCATCTCGAACTCAGCATTCGAATAGCCAACCCCGTCTACGATCAGCTTCATACCGAGCAGGCTCGCTCGCTTGCACCAGGGCACGATGGGTTTCGAGCTGGAAGTGACGCCTCTCAACGTCATCTCGACATCTTTTGGAGCTTTTGTGCTGCTATATGGAATAGTCTCGCACAGGATCAAAGAGAGGCTCTACCTCGGAGAAGCGCCGTTCGCTCTGTTCTTCGGCATATTGTTGGCTCAGTATGGCGTGCCAGAGTACCTGAAGGGCTCGCCTGGTCAGAGCGCGGATCCACTCGATGGTTTTGGACTTGGATTCAGTAGATTCATCATCGGTGAGTGGTCGTATGGCATGGTCAGACAATCCCTTGGCTCGCTTATCTTTCCCGAACTCTCTTTGGCGCCCTGTGCAGGCACGCAGCTGGTGTTGGTCGGCATTGAATTGCCGTACAAATACATCGTCATTGAGATGGGAAGTCTAGCGATGCTACTGTTACGTGAGTGAACAGCGCTACAGATGACCTCAAAAATCGAAACGCACAGCTGTGGACGACGACGCTGAAGCGCAGGCGCCTCCTCGATCGCTTTAGCTGTCATGACGACCATGTGGATGGTCACCTCGCTCTCGATCTGGGCGGTCATTCCCGGCGTGTCTCCACTGGTGGCGCTTGCAGTAGCCTCGTGCGCTACTCCGACAGATGTGAGCGGCTCAGCACCAAGAGATGCTGTGCCTCTGGGATGGGCCTGCTGATGCCACTCTCCTTTCACAGCCTGTCCTGAGTAACGCGATCGTGAAAGGCTCGTTTGCCGAAGCGTACGTCTCCCCTAGGATCCGCAACTTGATCAGCGCAGAGAGTGGCGCCAACGTGAGTGACGAAACATTCTCTAGCATTTTCGTATGGCCTACTGAGCTGCCTCTGTGCGCCGTTCTTGCTCGGCGCTCGCTAGGACGGCTTTGGCCTACCATTTACGTAAGTCCGAGCTTTAGTTAAGTCAGCATGGCTGTATGGCTTCTTCTCACAGTAAAAGTATTCCATTCTCCAGCTTTCTCGCCCTGAATTTGATCCAAAAAGCATCGACAGCTGAGGCGCTCAAGTCCTGGGCGCTAGAAGTGGTGCTGTGGTCGGTCGTCGGAAGTGTAGTTTGGGGAGCCGTAGTCGGTTTCACGGCCAACTATCTTCTAAAGGTGGCCACGAGGTACTCTCTCATCGACAAGGAGAGCTTCTTGCTATTCGGAGTCGCTATGGGCACGTTCGTTGTCGGAAGTGGTGGACTCTTGGGCGTCGATGATCTGCTCGCTTGTTTCATCGCTGTGAGCATTTGCAGCTAGCATGGTCAGAATTCAACGTATGCTGACGCTTCGATTCTACGCTCAGGGTAACGCGTTGACTTGGGACGACTGTGAGATCGGTACAGCACGCAGTGGTCGCCGGCGTCGTCCTTCCTGCTGATTGGCCTCTACTTCTGCACACTCACAGGGTACCGTAGAGAGACGGAAGACGATGATCTGCAGAACATCGTCGATCTTCTCTGCAACGCTGTCTTTTTCACTTTCATTGGCGTCACAATCGACTGGACCAGCTTCAACGATCCAGACCTCGGCATCACACCAGTGCGGCTTATCTTGTTGAACGTACTCGTGCTCTTACTCCGCCGTCTGCCTGCCATGCTGCTCCATCAGCCGTTCATTCCGCAAATCATCGATCAAGGAGAGGCGGCATTCATGGGGTGGTTTGGACCAATTGTGCGTTCGGCCGGGTGTAGCGCCGCGAGCTTGGCTCTACAGGTCGCTGACAGCCATTCGGGAAACACTCTCACAGGGTGCCGGCGCGGTGTTCTATGCCTTCCTGGTTCTAGATGCCATTGAAGAGGGCGATCTAGTCCCCGACGCAATTCGCATTCGTAGGTGAGTGATTCAGGCTTTCTGTGTGCTTTGGCTCGGTTGTCTCATCACCACATTGTTTTCGCCTCGCCTGATAGCATCATCAAGCCCATCATGTGAGCACTACACTAAGCAGCTCCACCTCAGGTGCGGCGTCTGACTTTCTTCAACGTTCGCGCTCGGGCAGATATTCTCTCGTCTTAGGCAGCGTGCTTGGCCACACCTTATTGATTCCCGTGGTGAGCTTTATGCCAGCAGCGTTTGTGCGAAGAACGTGATTGTTGACGTCCGCATGCCTACGAACTATCTGCAGATCAAGCTGATCTTCACCAAATTCGGCGTCAAAAGCATCAAGAGCAACGCCGTGGCAGACGATGCCTCAATCGTCGGCTCACAAACCTCGAGTCGACTGCAAGAAGAGCGGTACGAAGCTGGAGAGGGCCATGCCCCTCACGACGAGGCAGCAGAGAGGAGGGATAGGCGGATGAGTGAGAGTCAGAGAAGGCACTCAATTTTGTCTGCCATCAGCGGCCAGCAAGCAGATATCATCGGAGGCTACGACGCGGACGGAAACTGGGTCGAGGGAGAACGAGCCAGCTGGAGGATCTCGTCTGGTCACAAGTGAGTCCATTCTTGCGGTCCCGGCCTGTCATCCAGTCCCTAAGGATTGCACCTCTTACGTTTCTTTGCCATTTCCAGACTTGGACCGCACACGCGAGTGCGCAATCCTCAGGGCGGAGAGGTGCGCCTCGGAGATTTCAAACCAAGTGCATGGCACCGCGGCGAGGAAGAGAGGCAGCGCGTTGAAGGTCTCCAAGATGAAGCTACGTACGGAGCTCTGGAGGAGGGAAGATAGCAGGTGCTCAGCGTGCGACATTTTCCGATCATTTCTCAGCTCTGACTCGAGCGAGCTGGAAAGACAGCTCGCTGTATAGGTGCTTCAAGGCTCCGCTCCACCACGAAATGGAATGCAATGCAATGGATTAGTACAATGAGATCGAAGTAGCTGCACGACGCGGAGACGCTAAAGTGGCTTGCTTGGAGGCAGTCCGGCTGAGCGAGGAAAAGGGGTCGCCGGGCGATGGATGTGTGAGCGGCCTATGCTAAAGCCGTGGAGCTGGAGCCGGAGGCTGGTTGGTGTTTTTCGCCCGGGTTCTGGTGAGAGCCTAGTGTGCTGGTAGAGCCCAGGAGTGCCCCTATCAGTCGGGCGTCTGCCGTCAGCTGATGTTCGCGAACGCTTGAAGTGACGTCCCTGGTCCGCTCCTCCGAAGTTGAGGATCGATTTCTGGCGATGTGGTGTTGATCAGGTTCAAGGTGCGCGGAGCCCGTAGCAATTTCTTCGAGGGCATCGTTCAACTGCCTCCAACTTTGCTGCTGGAGTCTCAGGGCGCCGAGCGATAGCGAGGCATCTCTGTCTTCTTTGCGTGGCCCGTGACCGCTCATTGCACCCTGAAGAGGCAACGTATGCCCACGACCTGCGCTCCCCGCCTCTGTCCGAGCAGCATAAGAGCTTCCTTGTCCAAAAAGGTTCACTCCATCCGAGATCGCCGGTCGGCCATCTGCGCGCAAGGTCGCGGTTGCTGTCCTCAGAGAAGTTTGAATGTCCTACAAGCTCGCAGGGGGGCTGGTCAGCGCGGGCTCCTTCCTGCGAAGCACCTGGGTCAGGCTTCCTTGCTCACATTTAAAGTCGCGAACCACTGACTTGCTCTACCCTCGAACACCTTGACGCGATCAGCGCTGCTTGCGGTGGATGGTAGACTATCGCGAGCCGCTTGCGCTTGGTGCTCTGCGTTATCACTCCCCGCAGCTACAGCCTTCTCCCCGTCCGAGGTGATGGTGACAAGCGCAGAGAGAGAGCCAGCAGTCTGCATTAACAGATCTGCCAATGCCTGACAAGGAGGTCGGCCCATACAGAACTTGAGAATCAGCTAGCTAGCTCAACTTCGAACGTAGGGTGCATATAGCCTTCCTGAAGCCCGTGCCTGCTCACCCGATCCGAGTCCATCAGTCGACTTATAGCCCTCTCTCTCCTCTTGTTGTGGGCCTTTCTCCGCTCATCCTCGCGCCTCTCCTCCGCCAGTAACAAGCTATCCTTTTCTGCTCTCCTGATCCGCGTGCCCTCATGCGAGCGCCTGGGCGAAGCAGGGCCTCCTGAGCGCAACGTCTGCTCGCTGCTGCCTGCTAAAGATGGCGGTGACGACTTCTCTGCTGTAGCATCCGCTTTGCCAGGTACGAAGCCGCTCGGCGCTTCCTTGTCAGCCATGTCGGCGATCGTCGAGAGTGTAGATAGATGTCTTAAGGCTCAGAAGAATGACAGAGATTAGGGTGCTGTCCGCTGGCAACACGGTCCTCGGCAGTATCGGCGCCAGTCGTGCAAGAGCAAGATTTCTTCGCCGCGTCTGCTGGCCCCACCTTTTGAGATCGTCGCGCCAGCGGACAGACTCGCGAAATTGTCAAAGGGCGTGCGTACCTTCTTGAACGTGCACGAGGTGCCGTGCGTTGACAAGGTACTTCCCTCGCGCTGCGTAGCAAAGAGCTTGCTCAATGCAGAGACCGGCACGGTCTGAAGGGCTGAAGAGCCTGCAAGGAGCTGCAATGTTCCAGTGATAGATGCTGGTGCTTGCGCTTGTGCTAGCTGCCGGAGCCAACGTAAAAGTTGCGGCCTTGAAGTTGACTAGTGATGTACGAATTGTCAGTCACGCAGGCCTTTGCGGCGTCTTGAGCAGGTCAGTGCTGTGTTCAGGAAGGGAGATCGAGCCTATAGACGAGGGAGACGGTGCTGTGCTGCACAGCTTCGAGCTCCTTCCAAGCACAATCAAATCAGGTGCTGGCTGTAGCGAGTCCTGATGAGCAGCACCGACGCGAACGCCCAGCAGCAGCCTTTTTGGTCCCATGCACAAACGCGCAAACCGACGAAATGAGGGCCGCGCTGTAGTCACCACGAGTCGCGGGTGAGATACGTATGACGCAAACAAAGCAAGCGGCGAAACCCCAAATGAAGAATCGCACTCACACTCATCAGACTTTGAATCGCGAATAAGCGCACCAGCGGCTTGTTTCCGCGCGCGTACATGTACGTACAACAGCACCCATGATCACCGCGCAATCGTGAGTTGCGGCACCGCACTGCGCTATCAAGTCACGAGTGAAGAGTCGTGAGGGTCAGAGTCATGAGTGCAGCCAAAGCTTATAGCATGCTGCAACGCTGCAGCAGAGGTCCATTTCAGGATCTAGACCCGATCTCCAGCTGCATTTGAATTCAAGCTCCGACGCGCTGAACCGAGGCGGCATGCACCAAAGGCAAGAAGAAGAAGGAGGAGCAGCAGGAGCAGGAGACCAAGCGGGCGAGCGAGAGCTTCTTTGAGGATCAAGATGGCGTGGTTTGAAACCTTTCCGATGGTCGGACTTTGGTACCTTTGCACGCGCGGGATTCACAGATCGTTGTTGCTTCAGCGCCCTACACTCGGTTCGGACAGCAGCTTTCCGATCTGCCTCTTCACCTGGCATCGCTGGATCATTCACGATTTGAAGTGTACCGGTACTCCACTTGCACTAGATGTACATCCACAATTCATGATTGTACTTGGGTGCGCAGTGCGCAGTGCTCAGGAGGCACCGTGAGTGCGTCCCCTCAACTCAGTGACTGGCGCTTGCTGGTCGTCACTCCCCCCTCCCTCAACGATTCCATGCAGCATTTGCGTGCCTTCCCTTGCGAGGACGTGGGACGGTGAGTCGATCGGCACCACCGCACGGCAATCTCAGTCAAAGCAAATGCTCGGTCGGGTCTCGCTCATCTGGCGGAGTTGCTGGAGGAAAGCCAAGGCGAAAGGAACACTTGCGTCATTCGTGCCAAAGGGCCGAACGCTCGGACCTTTGCTGGTTGCGCCGCCGCCGGTCGAAGTCGTACTGATCGATCGAGCCAGCACATACACGCATGGCGTGCGCCCCCAGTCATGCAGTTGCGAGTGTTCAATAATAGATGCGTAGAGGCCTCTTCGCCGCACCTCCCTAAACAATCCTCTCCTGATCAAGTCTTGCAGCGCTTGTGCTGAGAGTCGTGAGCGTGATTGCCTTGCTGGCTCGCCAGCAGCCTTTTCCGGTGACGAGCCTGAGTGCACTGCACTCAGGTCAGTTGCAGCCCGCGCGCGCCGTACGGCAATCACAAATCATTCACCAAATTGCAGCACCCTGCTTCATAGCCAGCGCGCCGAGTAAGAGCGAGCTCGCCCGACCCTCACCTTCGGGGGCCCACCGTAGGAAAAGCCAATCGTTCATCATGAAACTCGGTGCAGAGGCAGCGTGGGGCTTCTCTGGACACAGGTCGCAACCACGTGAGCCACTCTTGTCAGTGGCTTGGATCCCGTACACGTGAAATTCGCTCGCCGCCACTTATTGCTGCCTCACCCTACGGTCGCGAGCATAGAAACTCCGGCAGCTCGAGGAGCGTGTTTGTGCAATTGTTGTGGCTAAAAGCGGTTGCGATCAAGCCACATCGTCGGATATACTCATGACTCTCCCTGACTGCCATATCTGCCGCATGCCGGCCGGTCCTTCGCACCTGATATGCAGATCAAGCCCACGCATTTGCTGTGCAGCGCAAACTTTCCCGCTGCTCGCCATTCATGCGTCGGTCCCTTTGTAGAAGCCCGTTGCCTGATGGCGACCTGCAAACCATAGTAGCATGCCGGCGGCACAATAGAAGACAAACAATGAAGGCTTGCAAAGTAAAATGCCTATTAGAGGAATCGCATTACTGGTCACAGAGTGAAAGGAAGGTGGGATCATTATTGGCTTGGCAACAGGAAGGGGAGCGACCGGACAAGGGGCAGAGAGCGAATGACCCGCGGAATACTGAGCGCCTGACCGCTCTCCTCTTCCGACACGGGCATTCCACACCTCGATGATCATCAAGGCGGGTCCCCCTCGTCATCGCCTTCGCCATCACGATCATGACCAAGATCGCGGCCCTGTTGACCTTGCCCGTCTTGAGCATACACAAATTCTTGCGACAGATAGCTGTCGTAGCTCTCCGACAACATAGGATCTGCGAGAGGCTTGAGGGCACGAATGAGGATCTTGTACGTCCCTGGCTTGATGACGTACCGCTTGCCTGCCTGGTCAACAGCAATGTCGGATATAGCCTCGTGGTCGTAAGGGTTGTGATAGTTGTCGTGGCGGCCTTCGTTGTTGTATTGCTGTACGATAGCGATGACCTTGACGTCTTTGAACAGCTTGGGAGTCTCGGCGCGTGGGGGAGGAGGGTTCGGCCCAGATTTCGTGACTTCTGTCGAACCCTTTGTTGTCTTACCCTTGTCCCCAGATTGGACAGGATCAGTGGTCGATGCGCCTCTGCGATCCAGCTCGCTGCGCTTGGACGGTACCTTGAAGCGCTTCTCGAAGCGCTGTGCCATGGCAGAAAGATCACGTCTGGCGTGCTGTCCTGGTTGATCTTCGGGAGGAGCAGGTGCAGATTCAGGCGCCTTCCAAGTATAAGTTGCGGGAAACGTGGTGTTTGGCTCGACCAAGGCGACTTGGACCCAGGAGGTGGGCGACAGGCTTCTAAAGTACCAGCTGGGTTGTAAGTCGGTCTGATTGAGATTGAAAGTAATGTTGTCGGACGGCGTGAATGGCAATTGAGCATTGCCAACAAGTGCTACCGCTGTGCCCTCGTCAGGACCCCAATAGTTGACGGTGGTGTCCATGACAACACGTTTGCTGAGATCCTCCATGATGCCCCCATAGCTGACCGAGACTGTCCCGAGGTCCTCTTTCGACTTGGCCAAAATGACCCCTGAATACACTTCGAAAGGCTTGTTCTTAAAGTCATCGGCTGGTTTTGTAAAACTGATCTTGACTTGCTGCTTTGCGCCTGGTTCCACTTTGAAGGTTACCGGCTCGAAGGTCACCTTGGCGGCGTCATCCGTGTGGTTGAAAGGATACTGGGTCCAATTCAGGAAGCCATCGTCTTCGTAGAAAGTTGCTGCGACCAATGCACCGTGAGGTTGATGCTGCATGGTGTACTCCTGAGGCATTTTGCCGTCATTTGTGATGGTGATCGTGTGCGTTGGCGCCAAGTGGTTCGTGTAGTTGAGGCTGATGAGGGTAGGTGTAACCTGTCAAGGGGAAGGTCGTTGTCAGACCCGCTCAATGTGCGTCCGGCAGGGCCTCGCGGTGACAAGCGTGATACAGATTGACTTACCGACGTTGTCGCATGGACAGCGCGCCAGATGTCGATCAGGCCGGCACCCTGCCGACCGGCGCTGCTGAGCATCTTAGGATTTGTCGCGGTGCCGAAAAAGCCGTGCGGGTCCTCCAAAACCTGCGTGGTGGTGGACTGAATGCGGTCTCGAATCTCTGCCGGCGTCCATTTCTTGTCTCTTCGCGCTTCCTTGAACAGAGCCACGCAGCCAGCGACGATTGGGGCTGAAAAGGAGGTGCCACTGATAATGCTGTATCCACCGACCGCTGCGGGTTCTACACCGATGATGTTGCCACCAGGCGCCACAACGTTTGGCTTGAAGAATGTGTCTAGGGTAGGGCCGACGCTGCTGAAACCGCTAACAGCGCCACCCGAATCTTGGTTCTCGAGAATCGTGAAGTTGCTATCCAGAAATCTTACGCTCAATTTCGAGCCCTTCGCAGCACCATCAGCGAGAGCGAGACCGTCCTCGTAAGAAATTGTGCCGACAGTCATTTGTCCATTGTCCCACTCGATTGGTTCAACGTAAAAGAGTGCTCCAGGAGGCGGCCGATTCGCGATCAAGACGTATTTGGCTCCGTTCTCCAACAAATTCTTCAACTTGACTGTGAAGCGACATTGACCACGCCACACCATGACGACTTTGCCTTGGAAGTTGGTGGACTCTGGGAATTGTCTGCAGGCGGATCCAGCGTTGTACTTGGTGTCGAGGACTACGAGCGGCAGGTCCAAGGGCTTGCCAGCTTCTTCGACGAAGGCGTAAGTGCTGTAGACAACAATGTCCTTCGCCTTTTCAAGTCCAATTGCCTGGGCTTTGACGCCGATGTAATGTGTACTGTCGACTGATCCCACTGCAAGAAGATCGTCGGCACTGCCCGTGTCGGTCGTCGAGAAGCTTCCGGTTTCCTGTGCAACGGACACATCTGTCAGGGTTCAACGCTTTGCCATCCTATTCAATTCTTCCATGGATTGCACTCACTCCACCGGCGTTGCCCGAGGACACCACGATTGGGATTTTCTTTCCAGCCGCATTCCATGGAGCGAGACCGGGCGCGTCTGCCCATCCACCTACCCCCCCGATTGACATAGAGATCAAGTCGACGCCGTCCTTCATAGCAGCGGCCAATGCCAGCAGCAAGGCATCGGAGCCAATACCATTTTGGCAAGCCATAACCTTGTACATTCTGACTTTGGCGCCAGTCGCTACACCTCTGAAGCCCCTTTCAGGGTCGTTGCCAATGATGGTCGAGGTTCTGGCGATGAGGAGTCCAAACGCTGTCCTCAGTGACTACCAGGTGCAGACCAGCAATTATGAAGCTACTCACACGTGCGTCCCATGAGCGGCAATCGAAAGCGTCTTCTTCGTGGGGCACTTTGGCATGACGTCTTTGTCCGGAACAGGCTTGCCTCCGAAGCGATCCTCATAATCATCGCCTGCAAATGTGGCGGCTCGGCTCAGATTGTATCATGATGAACGTGACAGCAACCACCACGCACCTACGATATCGATACCGCTGATGATCGGGCACTCCGGTCCGATGCACGCTTCGCCAGCTTTCTTGCCTCCGTTGAGTGCAGACAGCGTGTAGTCTGGAATCATCCAAGGGACATAGCAGACGTAAGGACAGTGGTACGATGCGGTCCGCAATTGGCCGATCACTCACCGACACCAGTGTCAATGATGCCAATAGTAACATCTTTGCCGGTGATCCCTTCCTTTTGAAGTTTATCCACGCCGATCATGACATGTTCAGGTAGCGGTCCAGCTGCTAGAGCTTTGATTGCTTCTGCGCTTGCTTTCGCGCTGGAGAAAGCAGCCGGGTGGACCTCTCCAACGGCGCTAACGCTGATGACGCCCGGAATCTGACTCAGGGAGACGTGGTCAATGTCTGCAGCGAGCTGCACCGACGCGCCAAAGAAGACGCCCTCTGCCTTGATGTCCACTCGCTTGTCGTACTTGACACCGTTGGCGTCAGGCCCTGCACGTTTGGAAAGGTACTCGTGAAACGCATCGTGAATGTCTTCTCCATCTCGCCTGACCAGATCGGAGTGGCCTGCAGGATCTAGCTCCACCTAGCGCCATGAAAGGAAGCGAACGGTGTAAGCGTCGTTGCGTGGATTAGGCGTTGTCTGAGCTGTACTCACGAGATAAGCTCCCTTGACCTTGTTTTTGGGGGGCGAAAGAGTGGTGCTGCCCTGTTTCTCTTCGGCAACAGACATGTTTGCGGCAGGTGCTACCACGTGGTGATCGAGGGCGGCCGTTCGCTGCAATTTTGAAGCGCCATCGGGATGATCCGCCAGAAAGTTAGAGATGTGATCTTGGCGCTCCACCGAATCGGTTGTTGTAGTTGGACCGATGTCTTGAATCTTCGAACCGACGCTCGTCATACCCTTGCGTTTCCCAAACGCTCCCAGCACCATGCAGCTGGCTATGACGATTTGCAACGGTCGAATCCGCATGTCGACGAGCGCTTGTTGTAGGCGTCGATGATGTGAGGGAGGCCGTAAATGACAGTGTAGCTGGGCGCGCCAGCGAAGGACGGATTGCGCTCTTCCGCGTCGTCCAGCAGACGGAGTGCAGCGAAGGCACCGCAAGGAAAGGGAGATACGAAGGGAGAGGATCGCGCACAGCACAAGAGACGAGATGCAGAGATATGAGTCTAGGTGTGGATGCGGTGCGCCCTTTATGTTTTTATTTGAGCCCTTTTGGTGCTGGAGAGAGGCCATTTTGATGCAACCTCATCGCAGACTCCGGTCCGGAGTTCAATCTATCCAGCCTGGCGGCTGCGTCGACCTCGATTTAGAACGCCTTGCCGATCAAGGGACCGCGGTGGGAAAAGGCGGCCTGAAGATCGCTCGACTAGACCACTCTTACACCAAAGGGCGCAAATGTGATGTCGACTATGAGCTACATCTGGACCTTGTGGCATTGCTCGACACTTTTGCAGAGGGTCTCGTACGTGCGACAGGTGTGAAGTTGCGCGGGCCTGGTCAGTGTCGCGGCTCGCAGGTCGCTGGTCGGTCGAGCGGTGCTGGTGATTCCCCTACCCATGGTGGTCGTGCAGACTCAATGCTCGGTGCACTCTCTAACATCGCTGACGCGGCTTTTTGGATTTGAGCAGACGATAGTCTGACAGGTCGTTCCAAAGAGCAAAATGTCTGCGTCACTATCGCGCCCACCACGGTCCGAATGAGAAAACTGCGGTCTAGGCGCCCTGAATCAAGGTATAGTCGATCATCCGCATGCTCGTCTCGGGTTTCCGCTATCTTAATATGGGCTGGAAGGCGAGGAGAATGAGCTCCATACAGCATCTTTGAAGACGAGGCCAATGTCGAATCGAGACGAGATGAAGAGCGCTGCTGGAAACGCATTGAGCTTCAACGTCCGCGCATTCAGCAGGAGCCAGCCGAGGGCGGGGAAGTGGTGAGAGCAGGACGTCATAGGAGAGCCGGATTGTCGCCCCTCCCACTCTGAGATGTGCAATTTGACCCTCGGAAGCAGTCAAGGGGGCATCTTGGTGGGGCACGTTGTGGACGCTGACCGAGTGCGACGGCGACCGTCATAGCCGGCGCAGTCACGAGGGTCAGGCTGCTGCGCTGCTGTCTAGGCTAATTCCGGCGACAGTCTCATCGTGTTACTGTCCTGAGCTCAAAATCGCGAATGAGTGAATGTATTTTCGGCGTGCGGCACGCTACATGTATATTGGTTCGTGCACGAGCACCTCGGAGCGATGTTGCGTACCTGCGACCACGTCAGCCTCGCCCAATCAACGTGTGGCCGAGACTCACACTGCTGTGGAATGACCTCCACCCAGCCTATTTAGCACGATCTTGGCGCTTCGACCGTCGATTGACAGCGGGAGACAACCAGTCAAGAGTCTGTGTCCGAGTTTGACAAGACGACACCTGCAGTCGTGAATGGCGGTCGTGGACATTACGGTGTATGCTTTCAGTCCCACTTCATGATGAGAGTCACTGTAGTCGAGGACAACGTCCTCAAACTCGACTCATCAAACTGCTGCTCGAACTCCGCGGCGTGGGCGATGCCTACGATGCCGCACGTCGCAGCAGGGCTCTGCGGATGTCTTGCGGCACACAAGCTGCATGCAGCTGCGAGACCCGCGCGTGACCACCCAATCAGTTACCGCGGTACAAGACTCGTGACTCCATCACCTGATGACACCGTGGACTCTTGACTGCAAAAAAGGCTCGCACGCCCTAGCGGAGCTGATGCAGCCAAGCCGAGCTAACGCCTCCCCACGGCGACGAGCGGGCGTGTTTATGCACGCCTCGGAGCAGATCCATCGAAGGTGGATGCTCGTATTATATATACTCCTGACTTCAGAGCTGACGCTACAATATACCCTACAGTCACGAGTCGTGCGACCTGAGTCAAGTCGTGAGTACTACTTTGACTCAATTCACCCTGCGCTCCGATACGACACCTATATATACGTGGACTGAGCAGCAGAGCGAGGATCGGTCCACCGCAAAGGAGCTCGTAGCTGCATGCGTGCGATAGTAAGCGTTCACTTTCACCCCACCAACCGCGCATCCATTCACCCAGCGGAATGTGCTGTGACTTTGAGTATTGAAGCAGAGCAAAAAGTTCAACGTTTCACGCCAATGTTGAAGGTCGAGGCAGGTTGTGATCTGCGGGCTCGCGCATTCAAGCGGTCGCGAGAGCACGTTCGCAATCTTGAATCAAAAAACCTCTCTGGAATGGACTGCTGCGAGCAAGGTGAGTAGGCTTGTAAGGCAGACATGTACGTTTGTATGCACAGATGCCGGCCGCTTTTCCTGCTGCCATGTCAAGCCCTTATAACCACGAATGCCTGATGCTTCCCCAGCGTGAATGTATGCATGAGCACATGTCCGACTGCTGGATGTCTCGGCGGGCTCAAGCCGCGACCGTCATTTTGATTATGGGGTCGGTCAAGTCGTCACAGCTTAGCCGACGCAACGCCACGATGAGCGCGGGGAAAGGGCCCAGCAAAAAAAGCTTACAATCGTGAATAAGAAATTGTGATCGTGTTTTGCTGCGTGCTGCGCCCAGAAAATTTACGCGCAGCTAATTCTTGATTATTATTATTGTGACGCGCGCCGAGAGTCACAAGCGCATCACGCATCAGCAGCGGCAGGTACCATGCCCCCACGCGCGTGCTCCTCCTTTATTCTGCTGCTGTAGCTGCTACAACAGATTATTTGGCACACAGCATAGCAGATGAATCGCACGCCGGCAAAGGGCGCGGCGAGAGAGACACAGAGAGCGCCGCGTTCGCCCTGCATGTTTGACCTCGGCCAAGCTTTCAAACGCGGTGCACATGTATAGGCGCAGTCATCAGTCCACTGCAACGTCTCCATCTGCCCCTCAAACACATGCTCCCACACCTATAGACCGCCATCCGTTGGCACCGCTCCGGTCTGCGAGCCCTTTCTGCGCTACGCTCCCATTCGCACTTGACGGGCACCACCGTCATCCTTCTCCTCCAGGAATGTGCTCGCTCTCCTGAACAGTCCCCCTTTCGACGCCTAACACCAAGAAGCGATGAGCCTACCTTGCTGAGCTGCGACGCCTGTTGTGTCTGCGATCAAAACTTCATTCGCGCCTCTGAATCATGCCGCTAGAGCGCATCAGACCTAAGCTCTCCTTCGACGGAGATGCTCCGGCCTACAAACAGGAGCCTAGCGCTGAGAGTGGTGCGAATGTGGGCCGAAGCAACAGCAGCTCCTCATGGAAGAGCAATCGCTCCTATGGAGGCTTCTCGTCCATCAGCCCACATTCAAGCTATCAGTATAGCGGGGACGACAGTCACACCAAAGGCGAGGCGAGCTCCTCTTCTGAAAGCGCAGATCTTCTGAGCAAATTGGGTGGCGTAGGCGGGGTCACTCGATCCGGATCATGGGGCCGCGCAAGTGTTGGCACTGGCTTCAAAAGTATAGGCGGTGGCGGCAGGTCATCCCTCATTGCTTCGCCCGAGGAACAAGAACATCTGGATGAAGGAGGCGCCGCATATAGCTACAGCCCACCAGGTTCATTCGCGTCGCTCAAGGGCAGAGCAGGCGTACTCAATGGAGAGTCCGGACATGTGGTTCACTCGTCAGCTTCTTCAGATGTGCCCTCATCGTCATCGCGCACTTCCACATCCTCTTACTCCGGTGCGGCGTTTTCCTTGCGCAGCTTGTCCAATCGGAATTCTGCATCTTCATCATCGTCAATCTCCCATCCTTCTAGCTCTCGACATGGAGCAGGGTACAGCGACGGTACGATAGGGCCTGCTGACGAGGACTCACAAAGCCGCACATCTCAGCGCAGCCGCACAGCGTACGATGACGACCAGGGCTCCATTGGGCGGCGGAGCAGCTTGGAATATTGGAGGGGAGATGACGATGCATCACCTTCCCAAGATCGCCCTCCTTCAACTTCCAATGTGGGGCCTAGTGTCGGACGCATTCGGTCTATCGGTCGGGGCAACAGACCTAGGAAGACTAGCAGTGAGCCGCCTTCGAGGGATGAGGAACGCAGCTTTGAGGTGAGAGACGCATCCTTGGCTCAACGCCCTTCAAGCTCTGGGCCGGGCATCAGTCGCATTCGTTCTATCGGTAGAGGCGGCCGACAGGCATCTCCACCGCCTCTGCCGCCAATGCCTTTTGCAACATATCCTGCCGAACGTTTGAGCTCTACCTCAACGATGCTGGAGATGCGCGATACTCCGACCGTTTCCGCAGTAGACGCGCCCGTGCCGCCGGCACAAGCCAGTCCGCCAATGGAGTCCGCATCAGCGATCTGTTCCCCACACCGTCCAGAGACGGTTTCTGCGCATCAGGTGTCACCTAAGTCGACGCCCGGCTCGACGGCTCGAGAGGAGTCTTTCTCGAGGGAAGCATTCGGAGTAGATTCAGGTGCCCAGCCTGCTGGGCGCAGGCAAGGGCCTCTGCATTTGAAAATGCCAAGCAACGAGCCGAGATCGGATTGGGGCAGCCCTGCATCTAGCGGCACCCGCTCGCCTCCATCACAGTTCCCGCTGCGTACTGCACCGCTCTCTCATGCGGTGGACTTCAGCCGAATGACTTCTCCATCGCTGAGCTCCTTGGCCGCAGCTGCTGCCGAAGCTGCGCAGACTGGTGATCCTCAGTCGACAATGCTGAATGCTACTCCACAACTGCCACGGAGACACAGCGGGGCATTTGCAATACGGACCAGATCTGCGCTTTCTCAGCATGCAGGGCTCCAAATGAGCTTCAGCTCAGGAGGAGGCGGTCGAGCTGCAGCGCGAGCAATGGAGCGGTCGCATGATCCAAGCTTGCCACGACCGAACGCTCCGTTCAGCGAGCTGGAAGCAGCCAGTCGGAGACCCGCAGCGTCTGTGGAGCAGGAGGGCAATGCGTCGAGGTCTCGAGTCTCATCCCTCGTGCCTACCAGCCCGCTAATGGTAGCTAGCACCACACCTGTCAGCCCTTCTGATGTGCCTGCGGATTGGACGTCGCTTTCCGGATGGTTAAATCGTACTGGCCCAAGGCTCACAGATGCTGCGACTGCACTTGGCCGCCTGGGACCGGATCGCACACCAATGCCTGGCAATTCATGTGCGATCGCGGGCTCGCTTGCCTCACCGATCGCACACGCTTCTCCAGGCATTCCCACTTCTGCAGCTTGGCTATCAGCTGGCAGTCAGATGCGTGGCAGACACGCTTCGGGTTTTTCGTCTCTGACCTCCTCAAGCAGCAGCGACCTTCCATCTCCGAGCGATCCGCCAGAAATGGTCGCTCCACCACTGAGCTCTCGCGCCGCCGGCACCACGCTCACTGTACCATCCTCTGACGAGCTCACTTCTGACGCTCGCTCGAGCAGCGGCTCTTCTGGCAGCTCCACATGGAGACAGCACGCAAGACAGACTCTGCAACCTATTGACGTCCCGGCCTTCAGCACGGCGCTGCTGCAGCCACCAGCAAGCGCTTCCCAGCGCGTCTTGAGCAGCTCGCCTACGAGCGCTGTTGGCCTTGGGATCGGTCCGTCTGCTGGGGCGGCATCTTCTCCCGGAAACACGTTGGACTATGCAGCAGAATCCTCTTCGGCATTCGGCCATCTTCCGCCTTCGGCAAGACCTTCCATGAGCCGCTCCTCGAGTTCCCTCGCTGGTATGATGCTGCGCACGCCGACGACAGAAGAGTGGAGCAGATACTTGGCAAGGCAAAATGCCTCCGGTCTACCGACGCCCGCGGGCGCGCGCAGTCGCACGACAACCACCAGAAGTACAGGATCCAACCTCAATGCGAAGAGGAAAGGCTCGGCAGTGATCGCGCCGGGCGGCGACGTCAGCAGCGGGTCCGATGAGGATGATGACGTAGAAGCAGCGAGGTATCCACAAGAGGCGTCTGCAGGGGATACGAATGAAGCAGGTCAAGCCCAGCACATGCTTGAACGTCTCAAAGCAGTGTCGATGAGCCGTTTAGCTGCAAGTAGAGCAGGTTCTTTGCTTGCTCCGGAAGCCGACTTGGAAAGCGTTCACGAGGACGAAGAGGAAGAAGAGGCAGATGGGGACGGTGCACGCTCAGTGAGCTTCTCCCTTCGCGGGGGCGAAGAGGACGACTGGGAAGAAGGTAGCAGCGTCTCATCAGCCGAATCCAGTGTCAGTGTTTCTAGCTCAGTGGAACGGATGAGAGCATTACACGAGGCGATCTCCCGCCCTCCTAGCAGGAAGGGTACACCAATCACCTCGAGATCGCAATCTCCAGATCGGACAGGAGTGCAAGAACGAGTGCGATCAAGTCCTTCGCTTGCTGCAGGACTTGCGAGTAGCTCGCCTCTGGCCCAAGTTGCTTTGCCTTCGAGCGTCCTGCCCATCCCTTCGAATGCTAGTGTCGCAACTGGAAAGCGAGGACGCAAGGCTGCCTCAGGAACGACGGCTGCATCTTTGCTAGGTTACCCGGCAACCCTTCACGGCGAGCGCCGGTGCATCAATGACTTTGTCATCATTTCTGACATCGGTAGAGGTGCATACGGTCTCGTAAAGAAGGTCAGACTCAAAGGCGAGAATGGCGAGCCTACAGGAGTGAGTGCGCTTGGGTTCCCTGTGGACAGCATTGGAAAGATGTTGACTTCATCTGGCGTCCTTTTCCTGCAGCCCGAGTTTGTTGTCAAATACATCATCAAGTCGCGCATCCTGGCAGACTGTTGGCGCCGACACAAGACACTTGGTCCTATACCTGTCGAGATACACGTCATGGATCAGCTGCGAAGGCTCCCGTATACGCGGCCAAAGGTGGCTGCACCATGGGCTCCCGAGCGCTTGTTTGCTCGTCAAGCGCCTGAAAATCGGACACTGTCCCCGATCACGAGTCCGGAGCTCGACCCAGTCAACAGCGCTGCCCTGCCCGAGGGGTCATCTGATGAAGTCTGCCACCCATCTTTATGCGTCATGCTAGACTTCTTCGAAGACCACGAATTTTACTATCTGGTGATGCCGTACCTGACTGGTACTCAGCCAGGTAGAGACAATTCGCAGGATCTCTTCGACTTTGTTGAGTCGGCACCGGATGGGCTCTCTACCATCGAGGTGCGCAGCATCTTCGGACAAGTCGCAGATGGCGTGCGCTTCCTTCATGCCAACTCGATCGTGCACCGCGACATCAAAGACGAGAATGTCATATTGGACTTCCGCGATGGGCGAGCACACGCACAGCTCATCGACTTTGGCAGCGCTGCGCATGTTCGGCCTGGTCGGCTTTTTGATACTTTCAGCGGCACTTTAGATTACGCGGCGGCAGAGATCCTGCGCGGCGAAAAGTACGGCGGCAAGGAACAAGACGTATGGGCTTTGGGTGTGGTCGGGTACGTGCTTCTATGCGGAGACTGCCCCTTCTGGAATGGGGAAGAGGCCGTCGAGGGAATCGCTGCCGGGACACGAGCAGACAACGCCCTTAGAGACAGGTGCTTGATTGGAGAAGGTAGACCTGGGGATCCTCGAGAAGCGTCTGCGCCCGATACGACGCCTGAGGACAGTGGTCAGATCGATGGGGGTGGCAGATTGGACGACGCCGCCGACCTCATTCGACAGTGCTTGCAGCTCGATGTTGCACTTAGACCTACCGCGGCCCAGGTATGCGATCATCGCTTCCTGTCGGGTCGCGCAGGATGGCACGGCCAGGCCGGGTGGCTGCAGCCGCTTCACCAGGAGATGAACATTGAAGCTGCATCGGTGTCCGCGAACTCGACCAAAGCGGAGACTCCTCGTCTCATCAGGAATCCAGAACTTGCAGCGCCGCCACCTCCTGCAAAAGTCGCAGCTTGAGTGCAGGGTGGGATCTTATGATCATCTAGATGAATTTATTCGGACGCTACGGTGTGGCATGGATGTAGATCGCCGCAAGGAAGCTCGTGGTCCCTCCTTTACTGTGGAACCAATCTTGAACGTTACCTTATCAAAGCACAAGAACAAGCAGCTCTTTCAGCTCTTCGTGAGCCGCAATGCGATTTGGTCCAGTGTAAATTGCATGCTATTTGCTGATCCCGAATGAACGATCTGATTTTTCGAGAAGAAGCCACGACTGCAAAGCGGTCTTGAAGAGATACGACCACGATTGCCTCGCTACCTGTGATGGACGTGCTCGTCGTCGAAGGGATCAGCGTCCTCATCGCCAGCCTCTTGATCGAAGAGAACATGCTGGGGTTGGTCGTCCGATGCAGATGAGACGGAGGAAACACCAGCGTCTGCCGCTTTGAATCTATTCGACTTTTCATTCGCGGTGCGTTCGATGCGATCGTTGCCCACGTGGCCCATGTCGAAGCTTGCGCTGTCTTCCGAGCGTCTTGACGTGCTTCCGCTTGTGCTCTGCTGTCCGCGTGTGAGGCGACTTTGACGAGCGTCAGATACGCTTGATCGGGCCAGTCTTTCGTAGCCCCTGCCGGAGGCCAACTCAATATGTCCGCCATTTGAGTTGCTTCGTGATGTGCTCTCCAAAGCATGACGGCGTGCCATGCCTCTCTTACCGCCGGAAGAAGTGTACAAGTCCACCAGCATGTTCGCCCAAAGGAAGAAGATGCTAGCGATTGAGAAGCTGTGAGAGCAGGGTGGGGAAGTCAGAACGTCTGAATGACTTGGGCACCCTCTGTTGCAGTTTGCTCAACTAACTCGATCAGTCCCCACGTGATGTGGTCCACGCCCTGGTCGTTTGCCCAATGCAGCTCCTCATCCGTGGCTGACATGAAGAGGACTCCCGCGGACATGAGAAGGTAGATTGGCCTGAGGGCGAAAGATGAACTACTTCAACAGGCGCTGCAACAGGCTGCAGCTTTCAATGATGCTCACAAGTATTGCCACGCCTTGATTTCGAACCAGCCTGATTGTCCCGGTGGATGTCCGAGAGCGATGAGCTGTTGTTGCTCTTGCTCCTCAGCGGCTTCGCTGGCGTCTGAGCCCCTCGTCCCACCTGAGCCTGTTGCAGCTACGCCTCCACTAGGTAGGTCTCGGAGCACAAAGCAAACTTCGATGATACGCGCGAGGCCTGCAGCCATGAGCGTCCAACCAAAAAGGGCGTGCACCATGGTCGAGAGCATCTGCGGGAACAAAGGGCGATGAATTTGAGCTACTGCAAAGACTAAATAAACGCGCAGCATCGAGCGCAGGACCCACCAAGGCTTGAGCATGGCCGCTCATTGCCCATCCTGTAAGAATTATGACTACAGCAGGTAGCACACTTCTCTTCCCATTTCTGCTGGTCCACATGCCCGCCGCTCCTGCTGCGAACCATACAACACCGAGCAGAGTATGCTGCAAGTCTTTGTGCGTCCAAGGTCCGCCGTGGTGCTCCGTGAAAGCGTTGACGAGACCCCAAGCGGTGATTACGCAGCTGTCTAGGAACTCCTGAGATATTCTTCGTCTGCGCAGCCACAGAGCTCCGGCTTTAAGGAAGATGAGGAAGAGGACTCCATAGCCTATGAATGCTCCTCCCATGATTCCGTGTGCCAAACACTGGCCCAAGTGTCCTCCGAAGCACCAATTGCGAAGCGTGATGACGCCAAGGACGGACTGTACAAAACCGATGATGGTGAAGCCTGTGCCAAAGGCCCCGTGTATGCGGACAATAACGGGCCTGATCCGCTTCTCACCGAAGCGAAGGTGCAATTTGAGATATGTGCCCATCAGAGCTTGTAGGAGCATGTACCAGATCAAGAACGATGCGAAGGTGCCGTGCGCTGTGTGGGGAAAGCCTCGAGAAGTCTTGCCGCGAGGTTGTCGGCCCAGTATGTAGCCGCCGCTTGTCAATACTAGTGAAGTAACGGAGAGTGGCACGTGCCACCTTGACCTGGTCAAGCCCAGTACCATAGCCACTGCGGGGCAGATTAGAGGTGATGAAGTGAGCAAAGCTAAGAGTTCAAGGCAGCTGGCGCGACTCACAAGGGAAGAGTCCCAGCCAAACAGCACCTTGCAAAATTATGTGCATCCACAGCATCGTATCGATTGGGAGAGAAGGGTCGGACGGCTTGAAGCCGCCGTGTCCATGATCACCGTGCGCCATCACACAGGGCATGAGCACAGAGGCGAGGATGAAGTGGAAGGCGAAGCCTCTGCCAGTCGATCCTCCCCAACAGCGACCGACGCCCGCAAGCATCCTGCTGAGTGGCGTCCGCCTGCGGCAGAAGTGATGGTCGCAGCTGATGGGTGATCTTCGGTCAATATGGAAGAGAAGAAATTGAGAGCGCAAGATTGCAAAGTTGATCGGTGTGAGCCACGAGCAGAGGTCCGCCAAGCGTGGCAGCACGAGTGGAAGGGGATGAGGCCAAGAGATGTTTGAGGGCGTTTCGATGGCGGAAGAGAAAGGTGGCATCCCAAGTGACGAGTGCCTGTTCCCGCTGGACCTACTAGAGGACGCATCGTCGGCAAGCGAAAGCCGAATGGTAACGGCCGGCGGGCAAGGCGTGACCCTGCATGCATCGGCCGCATCAGCACCGATGCGCTACCTTCCTTCCAGCTGGACCCACGGCTGCAGGCCTTTTGAGCGCTAATCATTGTGATCACTGAGCTGCAGGACTCGCGAACAGAGCAGGAACACGTCGCTCAGCGAGCAAGCCAATCGATTCATTCGTCACTGTTTCGGCAATACCAGTGGTAGTGGCGGCAGCAAGTGAGCCACCTTGGAACGGAATGAGCACAGGCCTCGGCGGGAAGTTTTCCCATTCTTAGGCGCACCGCGCAGCTCGGCCCTCCCGATGTACCGGCGGCACCCTGAATGTCGGAGCAAGTGCCGCGCTCAGGGCCTCGGTAAGCGCTGCCGTGGCCATCCGAGCCTCGAGACCACTCCTTCTTTCTACCTCGCTTGTCAGTGCAGACTCATGGAAATACAGCACGCTATGAATGGCGCCACTCGCTCTCGCAAGCGAACGTGCGCAGGTCTACGTACAACCAGGCAGTGGGAAAAGGATCCTATTAATTGGAGTGCGATTCCGCGCAGTGTGCAAAGTCAAGCTATTACAGACCAAAGGTGACTTGAATGGCGTTCAGGAAGTGCCGCGACGGCGCAGGGAGATGCAGTCTACCTATCATGGAGTGCTGTACTTGCCGGGGATTGTAAGCTGTTTCTAGGTGCGCTCCTCAGAGGTTCCGCTCAGACCTCTCCTCAACCTGCTCAGTCTCTGAGTGAGCGCGCCAATGTCCAAAGTCTGACTAGCTGCCCTCGTGAGGTTCTGCCATGCAGAGCCAGACGCTTCGGGTGGACTGGTGGACAGAGCTTCTTCATCGACTAGTTGCTGGCTTGATGGTGTTCCCCGAGGTTGCTCAAGGGTTCTTGCCGAGTCCTGGCGCTCCGTCGGCACGGCCACGTCCGGCTCTCCAGCTAGAGCAGGCATTGCCACACGATCAAACGCGGACCCGCTTTCCTCCG
Source organism: Ceraceosorus guamensis (assembly GCF_003144195.1). NCBI lineage: Eukaryota > Fungi > Basidiomycota > Exobasidiomycetes > Ceraceosorales > Ceraceosoraceae > Ceraceosorus > Ceraceosorus guamensis. The sequence continues at coordinate 220,430 of NW_020290026.1, forward strand.
CCAAAGAGTCCAGTCTTGCGTACTGATCTCCCAGAGCATCCAAATCTCTTCCACTCGTGTTGAGCGCACTTGCGTCTCCCTCGCTAGCCGTTCTCCTTGACCGACCATTCCACCTGGCAGAGCCGCTTCGTCGAGCATAAGTTGCTTCGTGCAGTTGCTCTGCCGCGTCCGCTCCTGGAATATAGAACCCCGGGCTGGAAGGCGATAGACCGATGGAAAGTCCTCGCGAGAGAAACGTGGCATAAAGGCCTCTTGCAAGGGCTCGAGATGAATGTATAGGACTCCATGGTACGCCAACGCTCTCGTGACCTACCGCTCCGCCTTGTGAGCTCGACCTCATTAGCGGAGATGCAGTCTGCGGGCCAGGACGGCTGGATTCTGCATTACGGTGCGAGCTGGCACCTTCGATGGGAAGCACGATTTCCTGCACGCCCTCGTCTTGATCCCGTGGGAACGATGGACTGTTCTGCGCGTGGGAGGCGGAGAAACATCGAGCGCGTCCATCTACTTCCGATGTGCGTTGTTCGTGCGCCAATGAGGGATCGACAACTAATCCTAGCCCTCCGATCAGACTAGCGGATCGACTCCTACTTCGTCGGCTGCGAGGGCTCGATACCTCATTACTGCCACCTGAGGAAGCCATTCGCCTTCCGTCCTTGCCAGGGACAACGGAAGAGCGCGAGCGTAGTGGTGATGACGTAGGAGATGTACGGGGAGACCCATCTGATGCAACAAGCTGCGCGGGCGCACTGGACGGAGGCGTTGGAGCGGAAGGAGGGGGTAGATGCGGGCCCGCGATACCTGCCGCGTTGGACGCAAGAAGGGCTGTGGTCTCGGTGGCATTTTCCATCGACGCGGGCGATGATACGCCTTCTACTCCATTGGCATGCCTGTTTTGGGAAATGGAAAGTCCCGATTCGATATCGTCGACCTGGGCTGAATGACTTCCAGGCTCCCCTTGCTCAATAGAGCCGTACGCTGAGACACCTTCGGCTCCAGTTGCGTCTTGCTTAGGTACCTTGCCGCTTCCATGCGTGCTGACCAAGAAGACTCCGGTCAGCAGAACTGCTGTTCCGAGAACAACAGCAGTGAGACTGAGGGCAGATAAAGCTGAAAGCTGATCAAAGTACATCAGACCTGTCGAAGTGGCAGAGCGTGCGGGGTCAGTCTTTGCGACCAAGGAGCTTCTTTAAAGGAATTCGCTCACCAAGCATGATGCTGGCCACGTTATAGGCACAGAACGCTAGTGGACAGACTAGAGTCGGATCTGAAAGCTTCAGCGCCTTGTTGAGATACCACAGCTGGCACACCGAGCAAAGTAGAGCATGCGAAAGTCAGGAAGTGGCGCGAGAGGGTAGTGGGCCGTGCTGAGCGACCTCTGATTCACCTGTGCAATAGCAGCGGCTCCAAGAGTCGCCACAATGGCCCAGCTTTGCCATCTACCAAATTGGTTTTCTCCATCTTTTTCAAACGTCTTGACCAGCAACTCTACTCCGCTCTTCGCAAGAAGCAAGCATGCACCCGAGAGCGTTCCGCTCGCGGCTCCATATGCAACGCTCAGCATCAACTTCCTCCTCGCTGCGTGTGCTGACGCGAGGAATTTTGAGACGGCAGCTGCTCTCAGAGATGCATTGCGTGCCAATTTCCTAGGAGACTGGGGGACCGCGTCCACAGGCTGACGTAAAGTCGAGCCTTGAGGCGGGCAGCAGCCGTTGTGATACGCCTGACTGTCCAGAACAGCAGAAATCCCTTGCCTTCTCGCCGCCTCGTCTACTCTAGCCAGGACTGGGGTGGCGACACCTGAGTTGCTTTCTGAGACCTCCACGAGTGGAGCCAGAGAGGGTGCGCTCCATCTTCTTGCCAGCGAGGCCCGCACGCCGCCCCTACTACTTCCGTTCCCATCGCTAGCCCCACTGCGATCCGAGGATGTGGAAGATGCGCTGGAGCCGCTGGAGCTCTTGCGCCGTCTCCGCTTGAGAGAGCGGGAGCGCCCTTCCAGCTCGCCAGAAGATAATTGTCGGACATGCTTGTTCAAAGCAAATTCCGTCAAGTGCGCCTGGCAGCGCAACATGGTACCGTGGCGAAGCGCATGTTAGCGCAAGCCCGTCTTGATCAGAGTGCCGAGAACTGTATTATCCAGAATACCTTGCTTTGGAGCAATCGCCACTCCGTACCACTCACACCAGTCAACACCCCTGCTAGAGACAGAGCAAAGCAAGAGCCAAAGGCCACAAATGCAGGACGCGAGTACAGAGCTAAGAGCTCGTCCAAGCTGTGAGGCTGCTCTTGGATGGCCCCAAAGTAGCCTATAAGCACTGCTCCTAGTGATATGAGCAGGGTCCCTAAATGTGATGGGTTTGGAAAACACACGTCAGCTTCTGCCCAACACGCTCCGCTCACCCTAGCGCTCTTCACTGAAAAGTGCTTACCTCCAATCATGTTCCAACTGAAAAAGTCATCGAGCAGGAAACGCGCGAGCAAAGCATTGAAGAGCAGACTGACTGCACCGAGCGGTGCCAGCATGACGATGGGCAGCGCGTCGATTTGGAAAACAGTGCCACCTATATTAGCAGTGATGAAGATGGCGAATCCGACGAGCCAAAGCGGACGTTTCCACTCTGTCCTCTGTCGAGAAGATGCTCGCGCTGACTCTGACTTGTGCGAGAGTCGTTGCAAGGTGAGGCCTAGCGACTGGACGAAGGAGGAGAGAAGTCCAAGGACGATGGCGACTGGAACTGATATTCCCCCCGGGCCTGCTGCCACTGTGACCATGCCTGCGCCGTTTAATTCATCCCCGCTTCGGGAAGGGAGAGCCAGCATCGTGTGCGCGGCCAAGAGCTTGCTGTGCAAGTCGATTGCTTGCGTTATCGTATTCCCAGCATTGCTCAAGAGAGGCAGTAGCATTCCGCGGTCGCAAACGAGCGGGAATCGATAGTACAGAATGTGGCCAGTTCTGCGGAACGATGAGCTAGCTCAAGGGGGGCGTGATGCTCCGCGTTCGCGAGTCGAAGCAGCTCAGCTGCGAAGCGAGGATGGATGAGATCTGAACGTGATCGGCCAAAGTGAGGGATGATGATGGAGCGAGAAGCGCATTCACACTGGTGCCCCGCATAGCTGTATCATGCGTGCAGCAGCAGCGCTGCAAGATCGTCAACCATGCGCGCGGCTCCGCGCAGGGGTGCACAGATCAGCCTGCGTGCGCTAACCCACACAGACAGCCATGCATGCACGAATCGATCACTCTTTTGCTCCCGAGCCCGACAAGCATGCAATCACGAATTGTGAATTCACCATTGGATGGTCAGCATCATCCTCGCAGTCTTGTTGGCGTCTTGGCCAAGGCGAGCGCACGTCAAAGCATCAGTTTGGCCATCTCACAACAAGACGCCGAGGAGCACAGGCATCGTGAAAGCAACAATGTGAGCCGAGCACACGCTTCCTGACGCGAACGGATATGGCACAGCCTCAAATGGCACGCAGCGAGCGGGGCAATGCCATGCGCATTGCCTCAACGACGCTCTTCACGATCAAAAAAAGTCTGTCACAGCTCCTTGAGAAGCATCCGAGACCGTTGCTGCGTACCTGCGATGACGATCAAGAGTGTCGTGGTGGTAGCAAGAGTCAGTGTGGGCAAGTCGAGTGAGGTCAAGCTGGGTCGACGCGCCGCTCGTCGATACGTACTTGTATAGCATGCTTTATGGAATTTGACGAAATGGAATGAAGTTGAATAGCGACTATAAGCACCTTTGGCCGCTAAGCTGGGGTGGCACCCTGACACTCACCCGTTTTTCACCTTGAGCTGCTTCTTGCTGGGATCAGCTTCCCACGCAGCTCTGCGCTGTGCCAAAACGTCTTCCGCGACGTGAATTGTGATTTCTCTAGCAGCTGCTGAGATCGTCACCTTGTCACCATCCTCGACTGAAGATGTGGAGCAGGAATTACACATACTCGTTAATAATCAAAGCGCCATCACGCAGCCATTGGTTCTAGCAGCTCGCTTCTCTCACCGAGCGCGATTGGACCTCCATTGATCGCTTCGGGAACGACATGGCCGACACAGAAGCCATGGCTAGCCCCCCTGAGATGATGCACAGACAGGAACGGGTGAGGAATGACGAAACAGCAGCGCACGAAGCACGACGATCTGGTTGATGTGAGACTCACGAGAATCGACCATCAGTGATCAGCGCGGTGCTCTTGCCCAGACCAGCACCCATGACCGCAGCCGTTGATTCCAGCTGTTCCGGCATTCCCGGCGCACCACGAGGTCCGACGTATCTGATGATGATGATGCTACCCGGTTTTACCTTGCCTTGTCCTATGGCCCTCATCACTCCTTCCTCTTGGTCAAAGCATATTGCGGTACCCGTAAATTCTGTTCCTTCTTTGCCCGTCAGCTTGGCCACCGCTCCGCCGGGACACAAGTTGCCCCTCATGATGGTCAAGTGACCCGTAGCTTTGATTGGGTTGGAAAGAGGTCGGATAACGTCTTGATTGTCGAACCTCATCGGTTCCACATCTGCCAGGTTCTCTCGCAATGTCTTGCCCGTGCAGGTCATCACGTCCAAGTTGAGCAGGTCGGTCTCCATCGCGATGTATTTGATGAGCGGGGCGATGCCGCCAATCCTGAAGAGATCCTCCATGACGTACTTTCCGGATGGCTTCATATCCGCCAAAAAAGGTGTCCGATCCGTGATCCGCTGAAAGTCGTCGATCGTCAAGTCCACACCCCCCGTCTTTGCGATGGCGATCAGGTGCAACACCAAATTGGTCGATCCTCCGATCACGCAGTTCATCACTAGCCCATTAATGAACGCTGCTCTCGTCAAAATATCCTTCGGCTTGATGTCTAACTCCAACATTCTCCTCATCGCGGGACCAATCCTGGCGCACTCTTTGAGCTTATCGCCGTGCGTCGCAGGCGTAGCAGCCGTTCCAGGCAAACAGACTCCCGCCACTTCCAAAAATGTCGCAAAAGAGTTGGCGGTGTAGATGCCTCCACAAGCACCTGGGCCAGGACAGCTCTTGCGCACGATGTCCAAGCGCTGCTCATTGGTGATTTTGCCCACAGCGTACGCTCCAGCCGCTTCGAAGTTGTCCGATATCTGACACACATCGCCTGCTTTCCTTTGCATGCCGGGAACATCGATCGTATGTCGACCTCCAGCAATCGTCCCGCCCCATACGAGCAGAGTGGGTCGATTGTGTCTCATGGCAGCAATCAGTGCACCAGGTGGATTCTTGTCACATCCGACGACTGATATGTTGGCGTCGTAGTATTGACCCATAGTGACCGCTTCGATGGAATCCGCAATGACCTCCCGACTTGCGAGGGAGTACCGCATGCCCGGTGTGCCCATACTGATGGCATCGGATATACCAATCGTATTGAATTGCAATCCGACAAGACCGGCCTCCTGACAGCTCTTCTTGATGGCATCCCCAAATGTCCGAAGATGCATGTTGCAAGGGTTGCCTGAAGGCAGCGCATGTAGACCGTATCAGCATCGTTGTGACGATCAGCGCTGAGCGAGCTTGTCAAAATCACTTGACACCGCTCACCTTCCCACCACACCGAACTGATTCCCACCTGCGGCTTGTCGAGATCTTCGACTGTGAGCCCGGCAGCGTGCAGCATGGCCTGACTCGCCCCTCTTGCTTCGCTCTGTGTGATGAGGCGAGAATGCTTGTTGAGTATTTGGCCAGACGGCGCATTTGCGCCTGCTCCTGCTACTGCTCCAAAGCCGGCAGAGGAGCCTACGGGCCTCGTCGACTTGATGTCCACTTCTCCAAAAGCCATCTTGATGGGTCGCAGGACTGTCGATGAGAGGAACTTTGAGGTGGTTGCGCTGTCAAGACATGTGGTGTTACGAGAGTCGCAAACGCTGGAGCCAGGAAACTCGGCAGGTCTGCAAAGCTTTCGCCACAAGCGTGGATAGGGGACAAGAGTTGCTGAATGCTTGTGAGTGAGTCTGATCAAGAAGGGAGCAGATTGGTGACTCGCGAGCGCTCCAGCCACGAATCTGGGGCAGTGCAACCAATCAGACCGGTTACATTTGCAGCACTACGCGGCGTCCTCAGCATGCCACGCCATGCCATCATGCCATCGCGCTTCGAAAAGTGGGGATGTGGAGGCGTACGCCGCGTTGCTAATTGGTGAGGAAGGTTGTCCCGCAATCACCAATCTCCACGAGAAGTCGCTCCACCAGCCGTTTGATTGCTCTGCGCTCAAGAGCGGCTTCATGAGCATGACCGCGCGACGGAGAACAACACTTGCCTCGCATGAAACACAAGGAGCGTTGCAAGTGCACCCAGCAGTCACCAGTTTTGAGTGGTGAGTAGTCCCACGATCGTCCGAACTTATTCTTCGCTGCACTTCGACTTGAATGGTCCCTCATTCGTGATTGGAGCGGCCCTTGATGGGCCGGGCCCTCGCGCCGGCAAGGCCTCGGCTCGTGCGCGAGCCGCATGTACTGCGTGCAGCATGTTCTCGAACACGCGCGTTTCTCATCGCGGGTCGTCCCTCCTATAGCCGCGGGTTGAGCGACTATCCACATCACTTGCACGCGCGCGCGTTGTATAGTGTTGGTGTGGAGGCTGCTGCCGGCCTGCCGGCCTGCCCGCCTGCCTGCCTGCCTAGCTGTAGCTGCGCCTCAATTACCCGGCCGGTGTTTGTTCAACATGCTGTCTCGTGTGACGCTCAATCAATCAAGCCATGCGGCCTGCCTGCCTGTAGCCAAGCTGCTCTCATCACAGTGACGCGGCCATGGATCATTGACGAAGGTCGGATATATCGCACACATGAACAGGACTGCGACGCTTAATTATTTGCTGCTTCCTAATCTGGTTCAGAACAAGGACGACCGACACTCACCACCAAGCAGGTCACTCCACCGCCCGGCCAAGCATCTCCACCCATCTGCGCCCCCCTTGCCTCCGACAAGCTCCATCAACACTGCCAGTTGCGGGAAGTGACTGCTTGCACGCGCTTCTCTTTTCTTCGTCCTCAACGGCGGTATTCTGCGATGTTTCGCGCGGGATTGTCACCCTCTCGATCGACGAATGCCGATCACTCGCCCTTCAACACCCTTCGACGTTCCATCTCCTCCCACTCCATCGACTCGGATTCTGCAGCTCCCTCGACACCTACACGAAAGTCGGCAAGGATAGCCAAAGGCTCCAAGACCTCGCCTGACAAGTCCCACAGTAACAATCGCCCTGCCGGGATCAGCTCTTCGCCCATCAAAAGCAAAGTGGCAGAGACGCGCATAACGGGCATCACGGCTACAGGTTCTCGCTCTTCGTCCACATTCTCACTCGGTGATTTGGAAGACGACGACTCGCAAAGCGCTTCCACATTGGCAACAAGCGCAGAGATGAGTGATATCGAGCTGGAGGATCCGGCTGAGCTGAGCTCTGGTCCGGGACCAAGCGCTGCTCCTGCCAAGCAGAACGTCGTCGTCTGCGTAAGGATGCGGCCGGCGTCGAATGCTCAACCCATGGAACCCATCTGGACGCTGGACGCAGCGAATCAGAAGATATGCCCCACTGATCAACATCCCTCGCTGGCCAAGCGAGCACCCTCGTCAGCTCCTCAGCCTTCGACATCCAGCAGCGCGCTCATGGCCGCCTCACCATCCAACAGCGAGCTCGATGGCAGCTCGACCTACAACTTTTGTTTCGACTCGCTCGTAACCCCAGAGGCGTCCACGGATGTCATGTACGAGCAACACATCAGTCCGCTTGTCACTGCTGCTGTCCAAGGGTACAATGGCACCGTATTCGCATATGGACAGACGGGTAGTGGAAAGACGCACACCATGAGCGGGTCGAAAGAAGAGCCTGGTGTGATCAGCAGAGCGGTTGATGAAGTGTGGAGAGGCGTGGAAAGCGTAAGTTGCAAAAAGTGCACGTCTACGTTGACATGAGCAGCGGGTCGCTGATGACGTGCTGATGTCCCTGCTTGCGCACCGCAGGACGATTCGCGAGAATTCCTGTTGCGCGTGTCCTACCTCGAGATATACAATGAGACGCTGCGGGATCTCCTGGCGCCCTTGCCAGCTAGAGTCAAGAGCGGCTCGCTTCAGGATGGCGGCGATGATACTCGTCCAGCTTCGCCCACCAAAGGTGGTCACACGCCTTCGAATGCAGCCTCGGGAGGAGCATTGCGCATCATCGAAGGGCCCAGCAGGGTGCAGGTGGTGGGTCTGCGGGAGGACATTGTGACATCGCCCGAGGACGTGCTGTCGCTGCTCGAAGCTGGACAGAGACACCGACACCAAGCAGCAACGGACTGGAATGAACGCAGCAGCCGGTCCCACTGCGTCTTTACCATCACAATCGAGAGTCGCGATAAGCAAGTGCATGGCAGCGAAGTGCGCATCAGCCAGCTCAACCTCATTGATCTAGCGGGCAGCGAGCGCGCTGCATCGTCTCAGGACAGACGCAAGGAGGGAGCCTTCATCAACAAGTCTCTCCTCACTCTGGGCACCGTCATTGCCAAACTGTCCGAAGCTTGTGAAAAGGATGATGGCACAGGCAGCAACCAAGCCGCTTCTCAGCATATTCCGTACCGCGACTCGAAACTGACTAGGCTTCTGCAGAACTCGCTTGGAGGGAACGCTAGAGTGGCCGTCGTCTGTACGCTCAGCCCGCTAAAAGAGCACGCAGTGGAAAGCTTGAGCACCCTCAAATTTGGACGCAGATGCAAGATGGTCACCACTCGCGCAAGACGTGGCACAGTAGTGGACGACAAGGCGCTTCTTCAGCGCTACCGTCGGGAGCTTGACAAGCTGAGAGCGAAGCTGGAAAAGGGTGTCGGCGGCGTCGTTTCCTCGGCAGGAGCAGCGCTAGATGACTCCTCGGTAAAGGATCTCGAAAGCCGCCGTGAAGAAGCAGAGCGGGATGTCGCAGCTGCTCAGAAGCAGAAGCAAGAGCTGAGAGGTCAAGTGGAACACCTTACACGCCTGATCCTCACTAGCAAGAGCATCGCTTCGGATAGAAAATCGCAGCAGGGCATTGCTTCGATGCGAGAATCCAGCACCTTGCTTTGTGCAGGAAATGATACCACACCTCGACGTGGACCTCGACGGACGGATGCAGGGCTGATGCATCGTCCCTCTCTACTCTTCTTGGAGGACGATAAGTCGGATCCTAATTCTCCGATTGCCACGTTGCCAGCAGGTCCTCGGCCTTTTGCACTCGAAGCTGAGCTCTCTTCTCTAAGACGGGAGCTTGCAAATGCGCACTCGACACAACGAGACTCTGAGAATGCTCATCGCGTCGAAATGGAACAGATCACAGCTCGAGCAAAGGAGCTGGAGGCTGCCAATCGCGCATTAGAGGAAGATCTAGATGCGGCTGATGCTTGGTGCAAGCAAGCTAAGGCCGACTTTGCTGAGGCAGAGAGGAGGGAAGAGCAAGCACGAATGGAAGCCAGAGAAGCAAGAGAGGCCAACAAGATCTTGGAACTGGTTGCGAAGAGCAAGGAAGCCCGTCAGCAGGGTCCCGCGGAGGAGTCTGAATTGGTCCGACAACTTGAGCGGAAGCACGAAGCAGCATTGGCTGCTTTGAGGGAAGAGCTTACTGCGACGCATTCCGAGCATGTGCAAGAGCTCAGAGCGCAATGGACACAGCAAGAGCAGGCCTCCGTTCAGCGCTCAGAAGAACTCACGAGAGAATTGACAACTGAGCGAGAAGCGTTGGCTGTCGCGCAGAAGGAGCTTTCGGACGCTAGGCTGGCTACTCTGAACGAAAACGCTGAGCGCGATTTCGAACAGCTTGTTCGGGGCGGTGCAGAGACTGTTGCGAATGCTGCGCCAAGCACCGCTTCTAGAGCTATCCTGGAACGAAGGGAGAAGGATGTGGCAGCTCGCGAAGCAGCGGTCGCTGAAAAGGCGAAGGAAATCGAGACCATGCGAAGTAACGTTCGAGCGCTGCCTGTCCCGACTTCGCCTAGCATCGCTTCGACCGCAAGTCAATCAGCACGCGTTCGAGAATTGGAGCAGAGCGTCATTGACATGCAGCAGCATACTGCGAGCCTGCAGTCCGAGCTGGGCAGATCAAAGACCAACGTGGAACAGTTGCAGAGTCAGCTCGATGTCGTAAAGCGCTCAACGCTGACAAATGCAACAACCAGCTCACCACCTAGCTCGGTGAAGCAGCTCAGTGTGGACGATCGCGCTACTATCGTCGAGCTTCAGGTGCAGGTCGAGGTGCAGCAATCACGCATCGCTAATTTGGAAAAGCAGCTGGTCGAGGCTCGAGTGCGAGGTCGACGACTCTCTGTCGCCACAGCTGCTGGGACGCCAATCCCTGGCACGCCGAGAAAGCTAGCAGACGCAGGAGTGGATCTTCAGCGCTCGTCGCCTGTTCTTGCAGAGGGGACATTGCCACAAGCACCTGCCTCGCCTGTCCGTCGATATGACCGATTCGGGGCGCTTCAGGTCACCACCTTGAACACAGGCTCTCAAGCACTCAATCGTGGTGGCTCTCTTCGAGAGTATCGACGCTACGCTCCGACCGAGTCGCCGTTCGTTGGACGAGCAGGGCTTGCGTCTCGCTTCACCGCCAGCACTGCCGCCGGAGACCTCTCTGCAGCCTGCGCTTCTGAAGCCACGCAGCGAGAGGTGGCAGCGGCGGTCAGAGCCGAGAAAGAGGAGATCGAAAGGTTGAATGCTGTCATTGCTTCTCAGAGAGCCATCATGGCAGACTTGGAACGCAGCGTGGCCAAGTGGAAGGAGCGCTTGATTGCCCAACAAAGCATCATCGAACGGCTTTCGAAGGAGAGCGCAATGGACGGTGATCTGGAGCCCACGCAAGGCCTGAGGCAGGGCGACAAACTTGGCAAATCCCATTTGCAAGAGGTGACGTTGAACAACGGACGCAAGCGGCTGTCATCTGGTAGTGGTGCAGCCATCTCTTCTCCATTTCGAGAACGTTTCTCGTTGACTGCTCCTCTACACGAAGGTTCGCCAGCTCTGCGAAGGACTGGCAGCACCATCTCGCCCTATGCGCGCCACAACGGTAGCTCTTCGCCTTACTACGGGGCGCACACGTTTGGCAGGGCACCGACAGGTCTCGGTCTGTTACCCAGCTCGCCCAAGAAAGACGCATCGATTGCGAGCGGATGGACGCACATACCGGGCAGTGGACCCGAGCCTCTTCCTTTATCAGATGCGCAAGCTGCTGCATCCTCCGCCTCTCGAAGAAGACCTCGGCGGACCATCGAGAATGATCTCGCTACCCTCTCCAGTAGCCCCCGGGTGGAAGCTGCCAAGAGCAAACTGCTCGAGCCCGCGGTTTGTGGACACGCTACGCCGAACGGAAGTCCTGGGAAACTTCACACCCCTTCTCTGAGATCTAGCGCGACTTGTAGACCCACACGGGATTACTACGTCTAATTCAAGAATGTCTCGCTGGACTATACTACTCCTGCTGTCTTTGGCCAACTTTGCGACCTCCGATGCTGGGCTGAAGAGGTGCTTTGTTTGCCTGCTACGTATGCGCTTTCTGCACTCACACTGTACTTGTATTTACTGTCCGCCATCCCTCGATCATCGCTGCGCTCCCGCACCCCACAACGTCTTTGCCCGCGCTCCTCCAATTGTTCAACCTCGATTCAAATTGCTTGTCAGCCGAATTTCGAGCGAGGTGAACGCGTGCGACACTGGCTATGCGCGCCTATCTGAAAGCGGTGTCGCGATGAAGCAAAGACCCATCCCTGACCCAAGCATTTGTGACTCTTCGCGATCGCCACTTTCGTGCTTTTAAGTGGTGCTGCTGCAGGGCGGCAGCGTTCAGCAGCTCTGAGGCAAAGGGAGGGAGCGCGTCGCGTGCCAGAGGTCGACCCCTTGCAGGACGCGTGCGCGACACCAGACCCACAGGGCATCTTTTCAAGGTTCGGATTAGGACCACGCAACGACAAATGGCGGCCCCTGGCTTTGGACACTCGAGCGATCGGTCGGTCGGATTGATTGCTCGGGCGCATTAGGTTCAGAGCAGGGTCATACTCGCGAGTAGGGCTGGACCCTCACGTCGACTTTTCCGAGGCACAATTCGCTGCAAATCTGCTGTGCTTGAACCCGAGCGCCACATGTCCTTGCCGGCGGAAGCAAAGGTCTCTGATTGAGGTGGTTTCGCTCTCAGGTGGACACTGAGGGCGGCGGCGAGGCCATGCAGCTGTGGAAGGGGGCGTACGGGTCAGCAGCTAGCATCGCGGGGGAGAAAGGACTTGCCTCAACCTATCGACGCGTTGGGATGCACAAGCAGCACATGCGGCCGGGTTGCATGGGTGGCTGGCTGTAGGGGAAGTGGCAGCCGCTCGATCGGGCAGGTCGCGCATTGTGCAGTATCGAATTCGAAAGCATCGCATGTACTGTATGCTGCTGACAAGAGTTCCTTCGGCAAAAGTGTGCGGAGAAGCAAACATCACCATCAGGGGAAGGCGAAGGGGGGGCGCAGATGAAGGTGATCCGATCTCGCATGGCAAAAGCAAGGTGCTTGATTGCTTCACGCCAGAGCATTGAGCCGTTGACACGCGCTCAGCAGCATGCAGCAGGAGAACCGTTGGACGCGAAACGCGCGTGTGTTTGGTGATTGGACGCGTGTGCTGCTTGATTGCTGCTGCTGCTCTGCCGCACATGTGCTGTTTGTGTTGCTGTCTCTCTTGCGCTGCTGGTGTTGGAAAGATGACGGCGGGGCGTGTGCGCTGCTGAGCCCCGTCTTTGCTGCAGCCAGGGCATCTGCTGCCTCTCCAACGGCCAACGACATCATCATCCCTGTAGCTCCATGGAGCTCACTTCGGCCTATTCGACAGCCCCAAATACATACGTAAGGCGGTAGCAGCCTGCACAGCAGCAGATCCAGGCACAGGAAGATCTGTGTGCACGAGTCCCTGCTCTCTCGACCCTTGCGACTTGCAACGGCCCTTTGCCGCGCAGCATGGCGCAACACACAACAACGCACATTGGCACGCATGAAGCTTGTCTCCACCCTTTTGCGGTGCCATCTGCCTGCCGTCCTAGTCGCCGCTTGTGCAAGTGCTCAACTCCAGACCAGCAATCGAGGCCTCAAGGCACTCATGATGTAGTGATCTCCGTCTCGATCCGGACCGTTGGGCGAGTCTGGCCACACACTAGACTAAGCAGCCCCTTGCTCTTTGCGCTCATACAGTGTGCGGAGTTGCATGCGCCGTCCTATCGCCCAATCAATCGATCATGACCAAGCTCTTCTTTCTTGATGCTGTCCTTGGAGCTTGCAGCACCGTCGCTCAACTCCTCGACCGCTCGCCCTGTGTAGCCTTGAGCCAAGCAGGCTTGCATCGCTCCCGGTCCATCGTCGCACCAGGTTCTCCTTTATATCCACATCACCAGCGTTTGGACGTTCCTGACACGTCTTGCCTCTAACGTCATCACTTCTACCTCCTCACTCCAGTCGCTTCTCCTCATTCTACTCCCTCTTCTCCTCTTCCCCTCACTCTCTGATCAATTCCCATGAACAAGCGCTCGCATACCTAGCTCTCGCTTGCCACCACTCTCCCTTCACCTAGACGACAAGCATCAGCGAACAGCACGAAGCGCGACGACCAAGGTGCGTTGACGGATCGCAGGCCATCCTTCCTCGCAGCCCACCAAGTCGAGGCTGACCCCACACCGCATCATTGTAGCCTGCTCTGCATCATGTCAGACTCTGGCACGACCTCGACGACGAAGGCTAGACGGAGCGGAAAACCTGTGCGCAGTCAGACGCGCAAAGACAAGATCAATGTCGTATCGAAAGCATCTCTAGCGATGCTGAATCCGGCGCATGCGATGGGCATAGAGGCCGTCTCGGACCTTGAAGACCACGAGGCTGAAAGCCATAGCCACGAGTATGATTCTCTGCGGGAATGGGGCGTCGGTGGACCCGCCTCGGCTGGAGAGCGCACGCGGCAGGCATACAAGAGCTTCGCGGGCCCAGCAGCTTGGAACGCGAAAAGCTGTGATGAGGATGCAGGATCTTCTGCGCGTATCGTCGTTGACAAGACGTGGACTCAAAGCCCGACGCCCGAGCTCGAGGCTTTCACCATGGAGGAGATTTTTGCAGGTAGATCCGACAGCGCCGACACGGACATCCCTGTGCCTGTTATGTCAAGGGAAGATCTCGCTCACTCCTTGGATCTCAACACTTCTGATGAGGATTCGTCAAGGGACGTTACACCAAGGCCCAGCCTCTCGGGACGTCGCCCCAGCGACAGTGGCAAGTCGAGCAACCCGAACAAGATTCAGAATGGCTCCTCTCTCTCACGATTCTTTTCCTGGAAGCGATCGGGCAAGAGCGGGTTGGGTAAAGGTGCGCCTCCTCCGTTGCCTGCTTTCAACACTTCGGCAATCGGCTCTTCGGTGCCGCAAAGTGCGCCCCCAACAGTGACCAGCTTTGCGGACTCTGTCAGTGTCTCCCGGACCAGACCCGCAATTCAGACGTTGTACAAGGCCCCACTCGACCCCTCGAGCGCGGACCTTACAACTACCCGCACTGTACCTGCTCGGTTTGTTCCAGTGCGTGCCATGACCGGTCCCTCGACGGTAGGCGACTCAGCGCTTTCACAAGAGACAGCTCCGGAGATTTCATTGCCAGCTGGGCGAGGAGCAGGCGGTAGGCAACCAGGCTTCATCAATTCCTCTACCAATCGCAACTGGCTTGGCCGCAAGTACAGCATGCCCACGCTGCGTGAAGTCCGACGTGCGCAAGCTCAACCCCAAGAGTCCCCTGCCGAACACAACCATGCAGGCGCAGAGTGGAGCCATCCGAGCGGCGTGGCCACTTTCGGCAACTATGAGACAGCATCAAATGCTCCAGTGCTTCCCGCGATAGATGGCGATTTCGACGTTCTCCCTGGATCCGAGAGCGGCGGCACATTGTCAACCTCCAATTCGACATCCACTGGAATGACTGCATCGACGAGCACAACCTCTTGGGGCTCCGGAGCTCGTTGCCGCATTTCTAGCGTTGGCCGTGGTAGCGCACGACGAGCCGGTGTTGACAGCATCTATGGAGGTGCGATGAGTCCCAAATCCCTGAAATCGCCAATTCTCAAGAGTCCACGTATCGGTGGGAGTGGCAGCGCTTTTGTGCTTGACGAAGAGCACAATCAAGCTTGGTTTGGCATGGACGCACCTTTGGCCACGGCGAATTCTGCCAGCAGCTTGGACGCAAACAATCAAAACAAGACTTTGCGTCGTCGGAGTCGCAGCGTCGGGGCTCTCATGTCTAGCGCTCCACCCCGCCTTAGCCAATTTGGTCTGCCCCCCGTCTTCACTCCTCTAACAGACGAAGTGGCGGCCTTCTCCCCACTCTTTGCCTGGGATCGTGACGGCGACACGAGCAATCCCGCCAGCGCTGAAGGCACGCCAGCGCAGCCTGATATCGAGATTATCGACGGTCAGGCTGTAGAAGTGCAGACGCGTTCGGCTCGTCGAGTCAACCTCAATCGAGGGCGCAATGGTGCTAGAGCCGTCGCAGTAGCTAGCCCCACCTTGACGACTCGTAGCCCGCGCCTTGGTCAAGGGCCGTCGTCTGTCTCGCTTCTATCGAGTTCATCCAACTCGCCATCCATGCCGATCACGCACTCGCCACTGCGCAATGGCTATACTGATGATGCAGCCAGCCACCAAACTCAACGCGGAGCCGCTCTTCCAGTGGTCGTCAACGTGATGCCACCCACGCCAGATCTCGCTTCGCAGGCGCAAGAAGCATTCGAGGGAAAGCCTCCAAGCCCTGAAGTAACGGCCGGTGGTCTCGTGGAGGAGATGGACGAAGCCGACGCCTACGACGGAGCAGTGGTGCTCCCACACACCGATGAAGTTGCGAGACCCTCTCCTCGTAGCGTTCTCGCCTCCAAGCATCGCGACACCGTCATCATCAACCAGAACACTTGGGCCGCAGCCAACTTCGAGGATTACTGTCCACCTTCCAGTGATCAACATTACCACACGTCCCCCAAGACAGTGCTTCGTCGCGCCGCGCTGCCGAGTCTTCCGTCCACGTCTGACCTCAGCGAGTTCAGCGAGGATGCCGCCTCGAGCATTGACGACGACGGACCTTTCGCGCTGGCTCGCAGCCTCTCTACCTTTTCTTTGACCAGCGCTGGCTTTGGACAGCACGGTGAGGTGTACAGTCCCATGTCGAGCCCAGCACGAAGCATCACAAGTGATGTCTCTCTAGCAGCAAGTCCCGCGAGCGTCGCATCTTCCGCCGCGCTTTCGAGCCTTCCGTCGCTCGTCAGCAACGGCATGACGTCTAGCTCTAGCCAGATCAGCGCCTTGACTGCCAGCAGCAGTATTTTAGACCTCGGAGTCTCCTCGGAAGGATACTTTGCGACCGGCCTTCATGGCAAATCTGGCGCTGCAGTCAGCAACCCAAGTGTCGCCGCAATTCGAGCAGACGCAGGTGCAGCAAACGATGAGGAGGACTGTGAGACTCCTCGCCTCTCCGGAGGACCTCAGCAGACTCGTTTCGCTTCACCAGGCGTCTTGCGACCCTCCCCTCCCCTTCATACCCGCTTGGAGTCACCACTTCTTGAGCTGGATCTCAGTTTGCCTCTGAACCTCGACTCCGAGAACATTCACCGCGAATTTCACGCCGCTGCTAGTCGTCAAAGCCCACCTCGAGGTGCCCACCTCTTGCATAGCGGAGCTCCCTCCCCCCACGAGCCTGTCAAAGTCTCGCCGAGCAAGCCTCCCAAGTCGCGCAAGCGAGGTTTGGCTATCACGACGAACGCTGCCGGCATGCCGCGTCACCAACCGCGCAGCCATTCGCCCATCACCCCACCACACACTCCTGACGGCGACCACTCGATGAGCAAGGAAGAGCACGCTGCCGCCCTCGGCTTTGGTCTTGGCTTGGAGTTTGGAGCTCCTTCGCCTAAATCCGTGCCTCGTTCTCCAGTGGCGCGAACGCAGGCGCTTCGCATCGTTAAGCGCGATGAGATCCCCGAAGACCGATTCAATCCTGGCCAATACCGCCCTTCCAACCGAGCTCAGCCTGCCCAGCCTGTAAGCAGAGCTGCCCACGAAGCGCTCTGGGGCGAGCTGGGCCTTACTGGGATCTGAAAATCCTGCTTAGGCTTCCTTCTTCAGACCGCACACACATCGCTGCCAACCTGAACTCGACACCTTTCCTGACACCGACGCATGAGCCTTCTCTACGCCTTTCCAACGCGTCGCACGCCATCCTTGCATCCCATGGCGCCTCATCTCTGCCTCTTGGCTCGCTGAACTAATATCGATACTAGCTTGCTCTATCTCCTGCTGTATACTACCATCAGAGCTACCCCGAACCGCTGACGCTGTAGCGTTCTACTTGCATCATGCAGCCAATAGCATTCTCTCGACGCGTGCTACGAGCGAATCGGGATCTGTGGAGCTCAGTGCTAGTACAACCCGTGACATTGCGATCGCACAGTGGTATATGAGTATGTTACAAAAGTGAACAGGCGTTTCTGTCTTGTCTCGCTCAAGGGCTGTCGATGACCACAATGATCGAGTCTCCGCTCGACAGCTGATACCAGCTGAGCTGCCTAGCGTCGTCGTCCAATTCAAAGACGATCCTCTCCTGCTCGTCTCCTCTTCCGTTGCCCGCCTCAGCAGCAGCTTCATCTGGATGCGCCGCCTCTGCGAGCATTGCCCAGACAGACCCTATAGCCGCGGCGCCGCCTGAAATCTTGAGCTGCTTGGCCAACTTGCTGCGCAATTGCCTGATCGGTGTGCTCCGTAGCACTCGCATGGCTGAATGTCGAATACTCGTTGGTGTCGTATGCGGAGTATGAGCGATTGGCACCGATGATGACGCCTGTATGCGAAGCTCTGTGTGATGAAGCAGGTGAGCCTTAGTGCCTCTCGCTCTGGCGCTGTACGGTTCATCGAGGTACGTTGACGGGTACCACTCACCCAAAAGCTTGCTGCCTAGAGTACTGGTTGTCTTCACGGCGTTTGGTAGCGAAGAAGGGGCTCCGTGCTCTGCACAAGCAGGAAAGAAGGATTTGGAGCGATGAGCATGTGGTCACTCTACGGAGCACTTGGCACGACAAGGATACTCGCCTTGCACCAACCGCGCGTACCGTCTCCAGTATTGCGTTCTCTGCTCGTCGTCCGCCTCGGGAAGCTGTCGTTGGACATGCCCGATGTACCACCGCTCGGCATCTTTGCGTTCGCTAGAAGATATTGGAGAACCGTTCAGCATCTCTAGGCGTGGAAGCCGAGCGATGATGCTTGGGCGGATGTCACCTGGTTGGAGATCTAACGAAACGGAACACGATGCGACACAGTCAGCGACCCTGCGCAGCGCGTGTGCTATTGACGTGATGCTCGCGAAGGGGAAGATACCGCAAGCGCAACGACGTACCTTTCAGTCGTTCGAGGGATGATTGCGCTAAGACCTTATCCTTGTCATTGCGTGTGCCTCGCGGCTCGTTTGGACTTGAAGTTTCGTGCTCCACAGATCCGGCTCCGATTGCAAAAGTCAAGCTACGTAGCCCGCGCAAGGTCTGGTCAACCTTGGCAGCAGCATCTTCGTGTTGAGGCGCCCACCTGACGCAGTCATCAAGCGCTTCTAGATCGCTCCATTCATTGACCGGATTGTCGTTTAGAGTAATGTGCTGCAGAGCTGGGAAGCCAGCGCAAAGATTGGGCGGTACCGCGATTCGGCCGATGCGGTTGTCGCTCAGGTACAAGCGTTCCAACATAGGCAAATCCATGAGCGCCTGATAGATGTCTGACCAACAGCCGAGGTTGTTGTTGGACAGATTGAGCTGACGGAGGTGCGCGAAAGCTTGGTGAGGTGGATCGAGCAGATTTTGAACATCACCAGGTGGTGACAAGCGATCCAATGCATTACTACCAATCTGCAAAGTCTCCAGGGATGGAAAGTACTTGGATAGAAAAAGGATCTAGCAAGGGACGATGCTTGCTTCAGCGAGCCTCGCCATATCCGTAGGCGAGCGACTAAGGCTCACCTCTGACCATCCAATCAATGTGCCATCCAAGCGAAGATCAGTGACCTTGTCGAAGGCTCCCTGCAAGACGCGCGCGTCCTCCGAGCAGTAAGGCTCAAAGCGATTGAAGCTGCAATGATGGGAATCGTGCGAGAATGAGTGGCAGAGTGAGATTCACGAGATAGCTCTGGTAGGTGGCAAGCCGCTCACTGTAATATGAGGGTATTGAGCTGCCGCAACTCTCTGCAGATGAATGCTACGTCCTCCCATCTTGGTAGCAACGATCTCGATAAGTCGAGCAATCGAATGTCTGGTATCGGGTACATGCGCGATACTAAGCGTTAGGCAGACGACACATGTATAGCCTGAGGCCTCTGTAGAGCCTGCAATGCAGCGCTACTCACTCGGGCAAATGCGAGCGATGTCACCGACCGTCTCGCCAGACGACTCGTCGAAAGCGCAGCCTACATCAAGAGCATCTTCCTTATCGGAGTCTTGCGTCACAGCGTTGCCACCTTTCCATCCTCCCAGACCCACCTCCCTGAGCTTGTCTAATCTTCCCACTCGTCTGATAACACCATCCATATTGGGCGTTTCGATCTCGATATCGGCCAAATTTTTGCGCGTGTATTGCACTTTGTCCTGCTCTTGAATTTGCGTGGGCCGAAGATCAGGCGCATACTTGGCCCGCAAGGCTTTGAGAAAGCTGACGCCTCTGGCAAACTTTGGAGGCTTGCCAGGCTCGTCGGGTCTGACGAAGGTTCCTGCTCCTTCCAGGCGACACGTGAAGTATTGCTTGGCTTCGCCTGATGCTGGGTCAACATACGTGCCGCTGTGCTTCCCACGCAATGGATCGTCCCATTCTACACCCCACCATTGTCCCAAAGTAGGCGGTATAGTACCAACGTATCGGAGTGTGCAGCGCTGGCTGGTCGACCGGTGCACTAGACGTGTTCCGAGGGCCAGCGAATGGAAGGGGCTTACATTGCGGGATGCCGATGACGATAGCTGAGGTGATGCAGGGCTGTCAGGATCTGCCATCTGTCCTAGGGACTCTCGAGACCTCGGCTACGCGAAGAGCAACTCTCACGAGCGATGCCACAAAGGCTAAATGAATGCGTTAGCGCCGAGGGCGTGGGTCCACGGAAGAGTCGGACAGCTGGCTGCCGCTTCTAAGCTCTTAAGATGACCGAGGTAAAGCTCGGTAACGAGAGGATAGTAGTACAGTCAGTCGGTCTATTCTTGGACGACTCCCAATGGCATGCGTCGCTCGCAGTCGTGAGTATGTTGAAAGGCTGTCAAGTGATCCCCATGCGCTTGGCTTCACGTCGTCGCGAGCGAAGAAGCATGTCCATTCGTGATTCCTGATGTTGACCGATTTTGAGCTTCGAGCAACCTAAGTCAAATCAAAAAATAGGATGGGATCAAGGAAGGTGAACGTCACGTGGAAAGTTCAATGCTCGCGCCCTGAATCGTTCGCGACGCGTCTGGTGTCCGTGCGCTGAGCCTGTGGAGGACGCGCCGCGTCCATGGCGGGCGCTACACATTCTTAATTGATTCGTGATTATTCACGATTATAAAATTCACGATTAAAAATTTGCTTCCTGCGCGCGGTGCGCGGAGGCATTTCAAGATTTTAGCGGGGACTCCTCCCGCTTTCGCAGAACATAGTTTTTGAGGGAATGCTGCGTTTTGCGCTTCGCGGCCTCTGCGCATTCGCAGCATCCATATACTTTTGACTCTGAGGCCACAACTTTCCAAACCTCTCTTTGTCGCCCTTCGCCATCAACATCGCCGGTCCTGCAAAATTGACAGCTAGCAAGGTGAGGCACTGGTCGCCGCAATTCCTGCTGCAAATACTCGGCACTACCTCCCTCGACAGCATAGCCCGTGTGCTGCATCCTGAGAAGAGAACGCAGACGCCCTACGAGGGGCAGCAGCTGCATCATCATTAAGACTTGATCCTACTCAGCACTCACGACACCCTTTCTGGCTTCACCCTCTACCATGTCAACGCCACTGCCCGATCCCTCCAGTCTCCCTGCTCCAATCCCTCCCGCGCCCGGGTCCAGCGCTAACGAAGCAGGACCTAGTGGACCAACGTACCACCCCTCCTTCTCAAGCAACTCAGATGACCACGCTCAGGTCGTACCCTCCATCCATGCCGATGGCGCTGGCAGAGGACACAGAAGCAGGGTGGGTGCTCGACGAGAAGACGACCCCGATGAAGATGAAGAAGAGGACGACGACGACATCTTCGAACAGCTCGAGCAGGAGGCTGACTCATTGAGCGGAGAATGGAAAGAGAAGCGGATGCGACAGATGAGAGAAGAGTGAGTTTTTTGATGATCCAATTTCCTAACGCGTCGACGTCCCTCATAGCCACGTCTATGACGCCGGCCTCAGAGTGCAGCTGCCTGCGATCCCAATCGGTCGCTGCTGTGTTTCCATGAATCACCCGGCTGGCTCCCACCTTGTCCTCGTCGAATCATCATTCGCATGCCAGTCCTGATCAGCCTTTCCTTTGCATCCACAGAGCTGCTCAGAAAGCCCTTTTTGCTCAGTCATCGGATGCGCACGGCAAGTTCACCGAGCCTAGCTCAGAGAAAGACCTCATGCGCCAACTGGCCGAAAACGACGGCGTCGTCGTTCACTTCTACAAGGCCGACTTCAAACGCTGCGGTATTGTCGACAGGCACCTTGACGTGAGTTGCCATCAGCATTCGCAGATTACCTCGCGCTTCCATCCACCGCTGGCGCTGGCTGACATTGCAGCACGCGGCACTTTTCGGCACCACAGTTCCTCGCGCCTCTGCATCCACGCACCCTCTTCCTCAAAATCAGCGTCTTCAACTCGCCTTTCTTGGTACACAAGCTCAGCATTCAGACGCTTCCATGCATTGTTCTGTTTGGATCAGGCGGCAAAGTCCTCGATCAGATCGTGGGCTTCGAAGACCTCGGCAATAAAGACGAATTCGGTACTGGCGTCTTGGAATGGAGACTCGGGCGAGCCGGTAAGTGAAGGGCTGCACGCTAGGCGTCGAAGCTGAGCGCGCGCGTTTGCGGCATCTCTTGGTACGGAGTCACGTGACTTGTCTTCGTCGCCTAATTGACCTTCGCAACCTTCGCATCATAGGTATTTTGACGCCGAGAGCTAAGCAACAAGCAAGTCAGCCTGTCCTGGGATTCGGCTCAACAAATAGCAGCCGGGCTAACGACGATGATTGGGATTAGCTAAAGACTGAGTCACGCCTGCAACGTGTCCAAGACTAGCAGGTGCCGACATCTGGTCAACGTGGTTCTTTTACGAGAATGTCGATGACCAAGAGCGGACTAAGATCAGTATTCTGTGCGCTGCTCGCCTCCACAATTTCATCCGCATCGTCTCTCACAGCACGGCCCTGGCTACATTAACAACACCAAAATAACGTTCAATAATTCGTCACATGTGCAACGTTCGATCGATCTGCTCAGACACAGTCAATCGTCTAGCGTGCTCAATCGCGCGCACCACACTACGGAAGAACGCGGAGTCTGTTAACGACAACACTTTGCCCAATGTCAATAATCAATCCCATTTTACACCTTAGTGCCGCATTAGTGGTTCGCCAGGTCATGCATCGTGGACCTCAACGGCCACCGCTCGGAACCGCAAGCTTGCCGCACCTCAAGCTTTCGATGTCCTCCGCGTCGGATCAGCACGTGACGCAGCATCTGCACTGGCTCACGGCTATCGGGCGGACTCGGCGTCGTCACCGCCTCAACGCTCCTCCACACGCAGTCCGGCAGCGTCGCAAGAGCAGCATTCAATAATTCAAAATTGGGAAATCTGAATCAAGATTGCCGGCATTCATGCAAGCACGTGAGGCATCCGTGGCACGCGCTCGTCCTCCTACGCCTGCGCGTCGCCAGCCTCTGTCCGTCGTGAGAATATCCTCGAAGATGCTAAGCTTGATCAATCCTGATAGGATGGGAGCACCGCCACACTCATTTGCATCCGCTCGTTTGGCGCAGTCACAGGGATCGTTGATTCGGGTGCGGGATTTGGCCTAGAGGAGTCATCCACAGATCGCTGTCGTCGAGTCCGGAGACGCTGCAGAGCGTGCTCGACATTCGCGATTCGCAGGCCCTGCTTGAACGGATGGGACTGTTCTGTTCGACTGCCGCGCTGGCACTGGCACTGGCACTGGCACTGGCATGCTCACCAGCCGATGAAGCATTCCTACTCATCCGCCAGGAAAGCAAAGGCTCTCCGATCACGCCATCGCCGTCACGACCTCAACGATCTGTCAGCGCTGTTGGACACGAATGCTTGCAAATTCCACATCCATGCAAACTCGCATGGCCCAGCAGCGTTCGTCGTTTGTGGCCTGAGGACACCAAAGTGCGTTGTCACTTCGCCAAATGCATCTCTGTGGCCCAACAACACCAATGGACGTCCTCTTCAACTATTTTGGATGCCTTGCGTCGCGCTCGGTGCTGTTGGGCCACAATCGCAAGACTTGCTCTGCTCTACGTGGGTTTTGCCAGGCACATCGTCTGCTCGGACAATGCATGCGCGCGTCGTGCTGGATCCACCGGTGACGTGGGCCACAGGTCCAACGCGTCTGGCATGCGGACCACATAAAGAGATACTCAACTTGTATTCGCGTCCGGACGCTGATGGAGGAGCGGAGGCATCGCGCGAAAGAGCGACACATTCGCGTGGAGCGTGTCCCAATAAAAGACTACTAAACACAAAATGCCGTCCGGCGTGCATCCAGGAAACGGGGGATGCATTCAGGAAACGGGGGATGGCAGCGCGCTGGGCACACCGGTCTGCGCGCCAGTCGCCAGAACACTGGTCAGCTGCTACACTTGAGACTGTACGCGCACACCCAAGCATGTTTGGCGTGCGATTAGGAGGGCGCTCTCGCCTATAAATAGGGCCTTTTTTCGCCTCTCCCTCTTTCCAACTTTTTTCCTCATCCTCATCATCCCTCCCAACTCGTAAGTGTTCCTCGCCTCGCCTTCGACACTCGAGTGCCATGTCTTACACTGATCAATCATCCGCCCATTCCTTTCCTTCGTCTTCTTCCACACAGGTTCCACTCACGACAACTCAAGTATTGGTGAGTAATCACGGGGGTTTAGAGCGGGTCGCGAGTCGTGGAAGTCGCAGGACTGGTCCTTGGGCCAGGGCTATACGCCTCGAGAAAGACGTGCCACAAGGCATAGAGTCGCTCGGGTAGTGGAAGATGTCTAGGCGTTGCAGAATCGGGCAGCCTTGATGTCGCGCACGACAGTGCGAAGACCAGGGCAAGTTCCACTCATACGTATGTGTGTGAATCGAGTACTTCCGAAACAAAGATTCTGCTTTTGCATCGACTGGTCGCTTTTCGGAAGGCTACACGTTGCAGTACAGTCGCCATCTCACTCAAATAGAGGTGGAAGCGCCTTCACCGACTTTGCCACTCGCTTGCATGCCACTTTCTTGCATTCATTAGCTCGGTCAGCATAAGCTGACCACCCCATTCATTGTTATGTAGTCTTCTTGTTCGAAAGAGCATCTGTGACTCCTTCGCCATTGAGACCCGAACCCAACTGGGTGAGTAGTTCCAGCGGCCTTGTCCCGTGTTTCGAGCAGAGGTGGTGGCCAGTGTTGGATGGCGCTGCTCGACTGTGTCGCTGATCTCCGCCACATCCATCCGTTCGCTCATCAGTCAATTCGGCGACATCGCCCAGTCTTGATATGCGCACTTCGTGACGGCAACTGGTCGCGGGCCCTAGGCCACACACCAACATGCCCTTCTTTCTGCCTGCATGGCAGCGCGCCAATGTGAGTGCCTTCGCGTACACAAGCTGATCGTACTCGACCGCTGGCTGAACTCCACACGTCGAATTTTGCCTCCAACCATCGCAGCATCCAATCATTCTACTCGCCCAGCGCGAGATCAAAGCCTTGCCACGTTGTGCTTCCGTTTGGATGAAGGCTTCCAACGGTCTCCTCGTCAGCTTTCGCCCCAAGCCGAAACGATGCGTTCTTTCTGACTTCGAGCTGGACCTGGAGAAGGGATGTCTCGAGGCTGAGGAGGCCAGAAACAACGCCACGGAGATAGACTTCGCCACTTATCCTCGCGTGCGCTTCGCTCCAAGCCGTCGCCATAATCCCATCATCTTACAGGTTCACCTATCAAAGTACATCGCCGGCAGTGGTCTCGGTGTGGCTGCATGACTCGTGGTTGAGTTGAGACGGAGTGCGTCGAGGGGGCACATGAGTCTGTGCTCGTTCTCGCTGAGCTCGCACGAATCGGAAAGGAGGCGAAGGAGTTGGTTCAGGACCGAATCGGTGGCGCATTCCTTTGCACCGATCTGAGCTGCCTCGAGACCCCAGAGCAGCAAGGGTGGACTGTCCGAGCGCCGATGCGCAGCGTCGCCCCCCGGGGCTTGACGCCGAGCCAAAGTCGCTAGCCGACGAGGTTGAAGGGCGCTTTAATTACACCCGCTTGTACTTCGCTCAGAGCGCCGGTGCTCTATTCGTGATTGATGGAAAGTGTGAGTCAAGAGTCGCGGGGCACCAGAATGAGTTCCAGAGCTGCGTGCGCGTTCTGCGTGAAGCCCATGACAGGTCCCCGCGAGCGACGTTGCATGGGTTCTGCGGGACTGCGGGTGGCTTCGAAAGCAGTCACGTCGTGAGAAGTCCTTTGCCCACGCAGAGTACACTCTCCGATCGGTGTGGCTTTGTCGCAAATCAGCCTCAAGGATGACTTTCTGGAGATTTCGTGATGTGTATGTATGGGAGCACGGCCAAGGAGTCGTGACGGCGTGCAAGTGGCGGGCCGGGGATGGGGGCAGGCTTTGTCTTGCTTGAGGTGAGAACGCATGGCTCCCTCGTCACAGCAAGTCGAAAGTCAAAAAAAGTCGTGAGGAGAGTCAAATCACGAATCACTCACGTGATGCCTGGCTTTGCTCTGTGCGCGGGCAGTCTTGAACTTTGAGTAGTGTGCCTGCTGCGCGCACATCGAATCGGCGGCGGTACGCGTAGATCGTGGCACGCTAGTTCACAGCATCCGCTCCCAGACATTGACTCTTCAGTCGCTACCACTATCATCACCTCCTGCATTGAACATAAACGATAAGATCGCAGGATGCGAAGGGCAAAATGATGGAGACAGCGCATGCAGCAGGCCTGGCTACAACTTCGCCCCCTCCGCCCTCCTTGCGCACAAGCAGCCCCTTTGTTCGTGACACCTCAGGCCTGTTGGACACGCCGTCTCCGACACGAGCAACGATGACCAGCATGTACACGTATAGTCGTGAGTAGAAATATGTGGTTCATCCTCACCTATGGCTAAGCGCTCGAGGGCTTAGCTTTTCTACCCCGGTCAAGCACTCTGACTGTACCAACCAGGGGCACGTACGGAGGGGCCGGAAGTACTCTCACTGCGGCGGGTAGCCGTTAGACTTGCTATCTTTGAGATAGCCATGTACGCGTGGGTCGCAGTCCGCGCGCGCCACCGATGACGCAACGAAGCAAGCGTCTCACGAGGGCGGCACCTGCAAATGCATCCGTATGACCTCTTGCAAGAGTCACCACTCGTACTGCAACTGATGCATGTGGCTCGGGCGTGCCCAGCTACGGCCGGCTGCTCGCTCATTCACCATTGTGCTTATCTGCTATCCAGTCACCAATCGCAAGGCCTCACGCTGAGCGCTCAAGGTTCGAATTGCAACTTGATGGAGCTGGAACATCTGACGACGTCACATCCTGACAGTAAAAGGCGCAGCAGCTGCATGCCCTTTGGAATAGCAGCTGCTGAGCGCCAATGCCCCCCAGCCAGTTCTCCGCAGCTATCCCACCGCCTTCAGAGGAATTAGCGAAGACAAGCCTTCTATCCCTCAACGAACCGCAAGATCTATAAAGGGCACTCAGCAATCCTGAAAGCTTCTCTAGCGGCCTATGGATATTCAACGCTACCACGCTTCGACATAGCAGCCTACACCATACGCTTTCCTAAGCAGCATTGCTTGACCGCTCGAGACTCACGACTTGCTACCTCTTCAAAGCGGTTGAGGGACCGCGTCGTAGCCATCGTAGCTCAAAGGTTTAACTCGCAACCCATCATCAAGGGATTCGTTTCCAAAGCAAGAGTCTGTTGGCAGACGGACCGACACAGTCGGTTTTGAGCGCTTTGACTGCCCCATGTTTTAGCAATCTAAGCGGACGAGGGACCTTCTTTGGCGCATGCAAGTGAGCTGAACCTTGAGTCAATTCGGCTTCATCAACTGACCAGTCTCCTGTTCATCTCGATGCAGAGGATCGGCAGTACGCCAATGCGTCTGACGGAGATGAGGGCGAGTCAGTCAACACCACAGGAGCTCCTGCTTAGACTCGCAGCTCTCAAGAAGCCCTTGGTTCTGTGGTTCGATCCGACTTCCTTCAAGAAAGTCAGCTCAGGTGACAGATCTAAGGGCTTCTTGAGAGATGCCAGCAAAAGCGCGAGCTCCTTCTACTGGCACTCTCGAAGCTGGTACGGCGCTCTGCAAGATGTGAGATGTCGTTTCCGCTTTGCTCTGCGAGCGACGCTTCTCTCGTCGCAGAACAATCACGCTGCATACGTGAGCGCAGAGCTTGATGCCGGATGGTTGCGACTTCCATATCTGACGGCCATAATGGTCCTCCTTGCAAGCAGAACGCAGGCTCCACCTCCTAGCCTGGAAAAATGGTGAGCTGTCTGCTGTCATCTTCGAAAGTCGGTACCTTCGGCTGACACCCTCTCTCGACTCTCTTGCAGAGCGATTTCGCACTGCTGGAGTCTGCTCGCGCAGCCGTCCAGGTCCGCACTGCTTCAGCTCACTCCAGCCTTCATGACTGTCGACCTTTCACTGAACTTCTATCTCCTTGACCGCAGACCCAGTCGGGCCGCGCTGCCCTCTACGGAACTTCACACCAGGTAAGTTGCGCATCCAAGCTCCTGCGTCTTCTGCTTGAGGTAGCCATTGAATCTGACCTCATCGCCTGCGGTCAGAACATGCCGAGCGCCTTCTGGCGCTATGTCGTGGTCAGTCGTTGCTCCCGTGAACAGGCTATGCCGTCTAAGAATACCACTGAGCCGTAATTCGTTGCGTTGTCAGGCTAAGGCGGGCCAGCCCATCGCTGACGTGGTCACAGTGCCTCAAAATATCCCCCTACCCCCCTCCCCCCCTCTCCTCTCCCCCTCCCCCCGCCTGTGCCATCGACTCTACCCTACGCAAGAAGCACGGGCTCAGTCGAGGAGCCAAAGCCAGAGAAGGCGCACGAAAAAATGCTGCGCGCGATCAAGGTGAGTAGTCTCGAGATATGCGCGATGACGCTGGCCTCGCTGAGTACTGTCTACTCTCTGGCAAGGACCTGCGCGACGCCTCTCGCGAGATGACCAAGGAGGATGTGGCTGTCTAGGAAGGTCTCGTGCACGAGCCTCTCAAGCAGCTCTCGGTCGACTTACCTGCCGCGGTTGACCAGATGCACCGAGCCCAGCTAGATCGATACAGTCGCCTCAAGGCCGCGGTTTGAGTCTAGCTGAGCGGCATGGACTTTCAAAAGAGCGTGGCGATCCAGCGACTCGTGGAGAGAAGTGAAGAAGACCACGAAGTCATCGTGGGCAGTCAGGAGCAGGCCCGAGAATGCAAGTGACAGCGAAACAATTCAATTCACAGGCACTCAGGTCTTGGCGCAACGCGCTGCTAATTCTTCGAAAGGAGCGTCCTTCGCTATCTCTCGTCGCAGCAGTCGCTGAGCATTTCCCCCATCGCTCGTACGGTTCAAGTGCTCACTGACCCACACTTTGTCCTCACTAAGGGGGAAGTCAAGTTGAACAGAGTCCTCACTAAGGGGGAAGTCAAGTTGAACAGACTGGCAGAGATATGCACACATGCGTATTTGAAGGTTTTGCCAGCTACCCACACTGTCCTGGTGTCTCAAGTGCTCGAGTATCAAAAGGCCTCTGACCATGGATCCCGGTGCTACAGTTGCACTTCCGGGCTTTTCTTTATGCTCAACAGATACCTCGTCATCGTTGTACAACGTTGCCTCCAAGGGTTCCATTCACGATGCCATTCCAGGGTAAAAACAAAACATAGCCAGAGTCTAGCATCCACTTTGCACAGATCTCGGACTCATGAAATGAGTCTTGAATGCTTCGTGGTCAGAGACGCAGATAGTATGTCAGTCAACGATTGCATGCGTGAGCGCTGAAAGCTTGTTGGCGAAGGAGAGCTGCAAGAGCTTGACATTATTGATCGACCGCCGGAGTCATGTCGTGAGCTGTATCCAACAACGCGATGCCGAAGTTGGCTGATGGCGTGTATTCTGCTTGGCGGCCAGGCAGGAAGCCTGCTCTTGAGCGGCGCCAGAAACCAGACGACCGCAAACGCACTTTGACTGCTGCTGACCGCTCGGTTGCGCACATCAGCGTATGCAGAAGCGTTCAGCGATCGAGCAGTCGTGAGCGCGCGCGCGCTAACAAGCGCTGGCGCGCAAAGCAGCTCGTGGCGAAAGCCGTACTCTACTGCTCTTGCGTGCGCGACCCACCTTCTCGACTCCCACGTACTCTCAACGCTCAGAACGACCCAAGCCAACATGGGACAGCTGACAAGTCAATACTTTGCCGAAGGCCCCGCCTCTAGTGCGAGTGCTCGGGCTGCTTCTACACCTCTTTGGACTGCGTTGCCTCTCGTAAGTTCTGCAGGCCATTACTGAGCTGCTTAAGACGTCACAAAGCGGCAAAGCGGAAGCGTTCAGGGCGTGATCAGTCTGCAAGGTCGGACGGGCGCTGTAGCGACGCGTGGCAGGTGAACAGTCTCGCTGCCTTCAGGCACGATCGACCTACTAGACAAGGCATACCTTCGCTGGCTGTGAGCCCCAGTACAAGCACTGACTGTTGCCGCTCTTCCTTGCCTGGATGCTTCCAATCACGCTACTTCCGCGAGCACTGTAGCAGCGCGAGCTCGAGGTGAGTAGACTTGCCTCCTAGACGCCGGGTCAGTCGAAGTCGTACTCATCCGTCCAAATTGTCTTCCGCTATGGTCTCCATAACCCTCTGTGCAAACGATAGCGTAACTTCTTTCACTCAATCGACGCCTACGAAGGCGCGCTCTCAGGAAGCGGTCGAATCAGAGTCAGAGCGGTGAGTCTAGAGTCTATAGAGCAGTCTCAGCTCGGCTGAGGCGAATGAGTCCTGATCAAAGAAGGCTGAACCTTCGATATACACAGATTGATCATCGATTCCTGGAAGATCTGTTGAGCGTAGTGGCTCTCTCGATCCCTGTCCTGGAGACGTTGCAACAGCTGCTGCCGGTAGGTCAAAGCTTGTACGAATCATCCTCTCGCAATTGGTCCAAAACGTTCTGATCGGTGCGCTCTTTGCCTCTATGTCAATTCAAAAGGACACCGATTCTCCCTTTTGGCAGCTCAAAGCGGTCAGTCAGCGCTCAAAGTAGCCCCATTAGCGTGGGCAATGGTGGACAGAAATACTCATTCTCCTTGCCACCGTCCACGCTTGACAGGAGCTACCACGCTTCAACAGCCTGCAAGTTCAAACCGCTCTGCGTCCTCGAGACCCGCCCCAGCACACGAGCCGCACGAGCCGTCGCTCTACCCGCCAGCGCGAGACAGAGGCTATCAGCGAAGCCCATTTGTGCATCATGGTAAGCTCTGCTATCGGCTAGATCGACGCCTTTCTTGAGCTCACGCACCCCTTCGCGCTCCAGAGAGCTCGCCAAGAGTATGACAGCTACTCCGACCTCGAGCGAGTAGAGCACTACGGCAATTTCCGCGCTGCTTTGCTCACGCTCAGCCACGAAGTCCGACGGATCACGGATCCAGCCGCCCGCTCGCGCGTTCGGAGCGATAGCGCGTCCGTGCGCTCGAAGCTCGACAGATTCGAAGCTGGGTTCGTGGATCGGGTGCCTGCAGTGGCGCGATTTGCCTTGAGTCAACTGGAATCGTTGAGGCTACGCGAGCAGCATCTTGCTCTCATGCGGCAGCGCGGGCAGAGTGAGGCGCTCGAGGATGCGAGAGTGTCTTTGCAAATCGCACAGGGAGTCTTGGATCGTTTTGAGGTGGAGCAAGGCGTTCCGTCCGAGACGGATTCCTGGCTTTACAGTTGGACGCAGAGCAGGTAAGTTGTGAGCGCATGCGCCGCTCTTTGATGACTGCGGAATCTCACTCCTCCCTCTTGCCCCTCGTGCTTTCCAAATCTTAGCTAGATGCCTGCCCACCCTTTGGAGGCATTTTGCAACCTCAAGCGCCTCGCTGGATGAGCACTCTCGGACATCCCTGGCTGTTACGTGGAACCCACTAGAAATAATATTGTCCTCGCATAGGGTACCTTGACAGACCGCCCACGGCGGGAAGGGCCCGTCATTCAGCGCAAACGGACAGCACTGTGATTGTATGCGTACAACGGCAACAGGAATGACACAGTCGTGCTCGCGTAATTTTTTCGTCTCGGAGAGGTCTAGGTTGTTGTGAGAAGAGATTGAATACGCATCGAGTGCAAGCTCGACTGTAGGAGCTGCAAAAGACTTAGCAGAGACTTGTAGATACATGCATAAGGTAGGGGGGCGTGCGTTCTTAGACCATTCATTTACCTCGAGATCGCAGGGAACCGTGCGCTCAATACAAGCCAGCCTGGGTGAATGTGGGATGAAGGTCTAATTTAAAATCACGAATGGGCGGAAGACCAAATCTAGGTCATGAATCGTTCGTTTCAGCGCAAAAATGCGACATCGATCTTGAATCATGAACGACTTCCTTGACATTCACATTTCATTTAAAGATGGCGGCTGATGAACGCTATTGCAGTGCTCAGATTGAGTCAAGCCAAATTGGAAGACCTTCCAATTTTTCGAGAATCAAATGACAAGAAGAAGACGGGATCATCGCCGGCTCTTCCGCGGTTGGAGCTCGTGAGGTAGTCAAAGTATAGGACCGACCACAAAGAATCAAGAGTCAGCACGAGCTTGCGCTTGGTGACTGAATATAAGGACATTGAGTCGAACTTTCAAATTTGAATCTGTATCCACATTCAAGATTCGCAACTCAGTCCAAGCTCGCGGTCAGGCGTTTCAGTCCGTCGAAGACGGAACTTTGAATCCGAAATGTTCGATTCATGATTGTGATTCTTGATTGTTGAGAGCATTCAAGATTCAGGTCTTGACTCGCAGCCGTCTTCACTTTCCAAATATGAACGTTCAGATGGAGTTTTTGATCTGAAATTGGAACCATGAAGCCAGTCCAGAGTCGAGAAAAGAAAGGTCGATTGCACTGACTCAATATTCGTGATTGAATGATTCACGACAGTCAAAAGTCAAGGAGTGATCGAGTCAAAGCCATGGATTTGGGTCTAAGCCAGAGGTTCGTCTTTCTCACCCTTCCACACTCAAAACTGGTCGAGCCGCTCTCTCTTGTTCGGACAGGCGGCGTAAGAAAAAGCGGTTTAAACTCAAATTTGAATGCAAGGTGCCATACGCATTCAGATTCAGAGAGAACAAAAACTTAATTTTTAAACGCGAATCAAGAAGCAAAGTATAAAGCAGCCTGCATGGATTTATACATGGGGCTGCGCGGAATCGCAGATGTTCTACCGCAACCTGTACGCGTGTGGAGTCCCTCATTGTGATTGCGGCTTGAGGCGAGTGCATACAATCAAATCCAACAATCAAGAATGATAGCGACCACGAAGTCATGCTTCATGGAGCGACTACCTCCTCACTCGCAACTTCGGTGCAGCCTACGCTATGAAGGCAGTCGCAACTCCAGCGCATACATGTGCGCACGATAAAGCTTGTCAGGCACTCACTCAAACAGCCCAACGTTCCGATCTACAACGAGAGCACGTTAACTCAATCAGTGCGCCCATCATCAAAGTCGGCCGGCACATGGGATCCAGAAGTGATCGTAGTTGTGCATCTCGGGTCTGCTCGCCTCAGATCCCGATGAGACTATGTTGCCTCAGAAGAGTACCTGTTGGAAGCAAAGGAAAGCTCGAACGCACGGGCGAGCCACGACGCTAGTTCTCAAACATCGCGTAGAAGTTCTGAAACTCATCACTCACAACCTCCGATTGGACTCAACTACTTCACTCACTAATGATGAGGAGATGATATAGGAAGATGATGGAGCTTACCTCTTTTGCGTGGAAAGCATCGGGCAAAGTCCTCGTACAGAAGACTCAGCTGGAGAAAAGCGAACGCCTGCCTAATTGCTCGTCCCGACTCGCCATTCTACCCAGCATAGTATCCAGCCTCGGTCACGTATCGCCTTGGCCATGGCTGATAAATGCTCGGTAGTCGCCAGCGTCACATCACACAAGATGTCCACAGCGAGCAAATTTGACACTTGGTTGGTCCTCTTTGATGAATGAGAAGCGGAATAGGTCTTGTCGGAATGGCACTCAAGATCAGACTTGATCCTGCAGGTGGAGTCCACTGGCTCTGACCACCTCTTCAGAGCTCGAATTCTGCCTTCGCTTTTCCACTTGACAGGCATGACGCCTCCCCACTGCGGACTCGCACCACTGCTCTCTCAAGGAAAGGATTGCAACTCTTGACCTAGTGGGTCTCGCTATCTCCGATCATTGGCGCCTCAGTGCTATCTCATCTGAAGATTCGAGGGGCCCATCTGATCAGATCAGATTGCCATTCAAGATCGTACTTGCGACTCCTGTCCGGATATCGATCGACGACCCAAGAGTTGCACCTCTCTCTGAGCAAGCCGCTGATAGCCATCAGTGGTCAGCAGACTTCACGTCGTTCGCGGCCTCGACACAGCCCCCACCGTAACGCTCGAGAGTACGGCAACGTCAAGCTTGCCTTGAAGGAGAAAGATTAGCATTCTGGAATGTATGCGCACCAGGACAACAAAGCGAGACGTCTACCTCTGGCGTGGACAATTGGCGCTTGAGCGAGGAGGGGGAGGGGCCTTGTAGTCCGCTGGCATACTACCTTAAGCTCGACGTGTGAAACGGAAGGAGAGCGGTCAGTCAAGCCTTTCGGAAGGCTCAAAGTCTTCGTCGATATCCCGAAGCATCCTCATCTCAGACCTACTCACCACTACAAAATCCTCCGTCTATTTCGAACCTTCGCTCGTAGTCAGACGCGCCGAACGCGACCTGCAGGATGCACCTACAGCACGAAGACTCTCTCGCTCATCGCTCTCATTTGGCCGCCGAAACTTTCCTCAGACCGATTGAATCAAGGATCTACGAGATACGATCTATTTGAGAATAGCAGAAGGTGATGAGGCTGTGTCAGTTGCGTCAAAGTCTCTATACATCCATCGACCCTCGCTGCCATCCACCAACGCTGTCAGACGCGAAGCGCAGTCAGCTGCCGCTAACGCTGCCGTCGTACATAGCGAGCGCTCCTTCCCGCTCGCGCTCCCTGCAGCCCCGACGTGCATCCATCGGCTCGATGCAGCGCAGGCCGAATCAGAGACTGAGACATGCGGAGCTCACACTCTATCACTAATGTTCTCACGGCATCCGAGACAACCACAGGCTAGGTTCGCTCGTGACAAGATTTTCCCACACCCTATGCCCAGAGAAGGCTACATACTCTGGGGCAAGACTGCGGTGGCACGCTGGAAAGCGGACCCCGAGCTAGCAGGAGACCGAGCGCTATATGAGGAGAATCAATGGCATGTGCTCGTGAATTTTAGTCATACACTGCGTTGACCGTGTTGACGTGTGAGCATGAGGCAGCGAGGGGACTGAGTGCTCGGACTTGTCAGCAACTCTAATTGTGGCAACGACTTTTCCGCATCTGCGTGTGAGCAACCTCTGGGTTGAATCTTCCGGACTGGACATGATGAGCTCTTCATTTGAGCATGAACTTGTCCACGAGAGAGGCCCATTAATGAGAGGCACGACGCAGGTGTCACTCGTGCCTGACGGTACGGCGGCTTGCCGCATGCCAACTCTGCAACCGGCGCGCCGTTGCGCGGTGGCCAGTGCGCAGTGCGCAAGGCGCGCGCGCACGCTGGCATGCCTTGAAGCGTGGCCGGTCAACACGCGTGCGCAATATGAAGCTCCATCCATCCACCCACTACCTCGCTCGAGACGTCTTCCATCATCCCTCTCCGCTCCGTGTTTTGGACTCCGAGATCTCTCAACGCTTGACGCGCCCATCGCTCTTCAGCACTCCCTTCGCAAGCACTCAGCGCCGGTGCAGGACATCAGCGCTCTCACGGATTCGTCGACCACATTGTTGCCTCAAATTCAGCCTCAACAACCTCGCTCCCACGCCCGACAAGCCTATCAAGATGTCTGTGAGTGCAAATGTGCTCGAGGTTTCCGTACGGTTCGGTCGTGTTCGTGTTGGATGGATCGTGGGTTGCTCGTAAGCGTTGCAAATCCCCAAAGACCTGATTAAAGGAACGAAAGGCTGGTGCGGTTTGCTTCGCTCGGGAGCGAAGATAGGTTGTGCTCGTGTTGGCTCGTGTTTCATGGATCGTAGACTGCTCGTAAGCGCTGCAAATCCCCAAAGACCTGAATAAAGGAACGAAAGGCTGGTGCGGTTTGCTTCGCTCGGGAGCAGATGGGTTGTGGTTGTGCTGGATGGATCGCTCGCAAGCGTTGCAAATTCCTCAAGACCTGATCAAAGGAACGAAAGGCTGGTGCGGTCTGCTTCGCGTGGGACGCGATGGGTTGTGGTAGTGCTGGATGAATCGCTCGTACGCGTTGTAAATGTGGGTCGAGATGGGTCGTGGTGGTGCTGGATGGATCGCTCGCAAGCGTTGCAAATCCCCAAAGACCTGATCAAAGCAACGAAAGGCTGGTGCGGTCTGCTTCGCTTGCGAGAGAGGGTCGGTAGGTCATTTATCGCGCATGGACTGGACGTCGTACGTGCTCAGCTCTTTTGCAACCGCTGCAAATCCCCAAAGACCTGAATAAAGGAATGAAAGGCTGGTGCGTTTTGCTTCGCTTGCGGGAGAGGCTCCGTACGTCGGATGTATCGCGCATGGGACGTCATCAGTGCTCTATCTGCCTGCGTGCAGATGTTGCACATCCCGAAGTGTCTCGCATCACGACGCATATATCCACGACCATCTTTGCGTCATCCTGCCGTATCCACGAATGCGCGCCGCAATGGTGTGCACGCATGGACTTGGTCAGCAAATCGCTGACCGCCTCTGTTTTTGTCCTACTTCTACCTTCCTGGCTTCCTCCCCATGCACTACAGGAACCCATTAAGGACGTGAGTTGACAAACGGGCCGCGAGAAGCTATCTGTGTGGCTGGAAGTACGTGCTGACGTCCCAACACCTGTCTCCTCAATCTCGCCTGCGCGATTGACCATCCATCTTACATGAATACTATTCGTTGCCAACTTTCCGCCACCATCATCTTCGCTCTCGCAATTGCGACTATCGTGTTGGATCTTTGGCTCGCCTGTGCACGCTCGTCTCATGCCTGTTCTCTCTGCCGATCGCACCAACACACTTCGCCTCTGGACGTCGTCTGTGTCATCCTTTACTCAACGTTTTGATCAATTACGGCACCGCCCTTGTGTTCTGGCACCATCGGCGACTGTGATCATCTGTTCACCCCCGCGACGCGCTGGCGACGCGCGTCATCTCCGACCGTGACCGTACTCTCTACGTCGCTCGTGGCGGATGTCAATGCCCAACGCATCTCTGCGTTCGAAATCGTACCGTCGTCTCTCGCGTGAGTGCAAGATTATCGGATTGGTTCGACTCAGCCAACTGAACTTTCAGTGGTCCATCAGGCAATGTACGCACTCGCACCGAAGATTATGGCGAGCACGCACAACCATATGTTGTACAACAGGGAGATGGAAAGAGTCTTCCCCGTAAGTGTCACCATCCCCTTGAACTCTGTTCGTGACGGCGCTCAGCCCCTCGGCGAATTGCACAGAAAAATAGCAGCTTCTGGGCAGTCACTGGAGTGAGTGGGATAGCAGGGCGATATCCCAGGCCACGTGCCCACGCTCACGCTCGCGTCACTAGCCGATCATGACCAGGGAGCAGCGTGCCAGACACCTCCAGGCTATGGTCTACCTTCCTAAACCGACATTTCAATTTGAAGACAGCTTTACCCTTCGAGGATCACGTTCGGCCTCTTCTGACATTGTTGGATCTGTAACCAAGCTGACGGTAAGCGCCCAAGGACAGGCGCACATGCTGCAGAGCTATCTAGCTGAACCTTCCTTGTTTGCCGTATTTGAACCAGAACGCACGCAAGCGCTGGGAGAGTCTGACCAACGAAGAACGTCTGTTTCACTACGCTGAGACCAATCAGGAAGCGCTCAAGATGCTTGAAGAGACTCAGAAGATGGTAGGGGTGCTGGATGACTTCAAGGTCACGGTCATCAATGGGGTCAGCAAAGCCTCAGATTACATTCAAGCTCAGCAGGCAGTGCAAGCAGCATATAGCGAGATCAAGAAGCTATATTCTGAGTCTGGCCCCATCCCCATCTCAAAGGCTCTCCGCCATCATGCAAACCAAAAGCTAGACGAAGCCGAGGCTCACCTGACCAATTTCGTAGTCAAAGATCTTGCTGCTAAAGATGACGCTGAGCCTTCCCCCGCTTAAGATGACTCTGGGCCCTCTACCGCTCAGCCCAAGGCCAAGAGACAGCGTCCGGAGTGATCTGGTGACGATATCTAGTACGGTGCAAGCTCGCCTAGAGGCCTGATCGATCTAACCCCATCCTTGGTCGATCTAATTCCACCCTAAAATCAACCGAATCTGACTGTACACCTTCGCAACATCGATCAATCTCATGTTCATTATGTGACGCACAGCACTAGGCTTTATTCGTAAAGCTTTTCAGTCAACCAAAGCGCAACAAAAGATTTCGACATTTCGAAAGGGACTCCGTAGTACGTGACCTTCGACTGTAAGTTCGTGGCAGAAGGATACGGACTGAAGGAGGGATGGCACGATCGTGCTGTGACGCGCAGATTGACTTGGCATCTTGCGCAGTCAGGGGCGTCGGGTGGCGCAACAAGAGCCAGACCATAGGCCAGTCTAGGTGAACGCTCTTGACTAGATAAGAGCAATGGAAGAAAAGTCGTCAGTACTTTGCGAAGCTGTTCGATTCCAGTCACTTGCGGAAGGGCTGTTGGTGCTCTCTGTGCTTACAATTACATCGTCGGCGTACCGATGTCGAGCCATGAATCGGAGCTCAATCCTACACCATGGTCCACCACATAATTGGTGAGACGGCGGTCGAGGTCCCGCAACGCACTCTCTGTCAGTCCTGCACCTGGAGCTTGCGAGGTTGCCTGAACGCGTTGACGGTGCAACAGCACCCAGTCCGAGGCTGTACTGATCCTGGTATGTGCCTGAGCCCAGAGATACCTTAGCTTGCTTTGCAAAGAGGCCAGATCCTTTTGCGCTTGTCTGCGCGATTGATCATCTAGCTCCAGCTCCACAAGGGACTTTGCCAAGAATTTACAAGCATTTCGCATCTTCTTATGCGAGAGAAGCTGCTCCAAGTCCGTCAAGTTGCCTGCTTCGAGTTCTTGAAGACCTCGCTGAGCGTTCCGTCCCGATACAACAATTGAAACTTCAGAAGAAAGCTCTGCAAGCAAATTTGGCAAGAGAAGGAAGCAGAACTCACAAGCACTCGTCCGTGAGCGGAATTGATGGCGGTTTTGGGAATTCTTGCGCGCTTTGATCGAGCGTATATGCTGTTGCCATCGGTGCTGCGAGGTTTGAGAACGGACTGCTCAAGGTAAACCTTTGGCAAACCTTTGGTACCCTGCCATGTTCGTAGCAGAGTGGAGTCAGTGTAACTACATAAAGCTCCACGAGTGATGAGACGTGCAACATCTCTAGGCATGCTTAATCGCGCAGAAAGCGTGGGCTCACCTTCTCCAGTTGCCAGAAGGCCGCATTACTATTCTGCTTAAGTGGTACATGTCGAGCGCTCAGCCCCTTCTGAGTCTAGAAGCGGCCATTACCTGCCGCACAGACTCACGGGAATCATTTCGCACATCTGCTCGCGAAGTTTGGCGGTTTCAATGACCTTTCGAAGGACGTCTTCTAGCAATCGAAAGTCCCGCTGATGTAGCAGCGACAGAACGGGTCGGCTATTTTTGTAAGCCAGTCGGTCGGCTGCTAATGATGACTGCGGCACGGCTGCTGGTGTACCTACAGCTGTAATATGGATTGAAGACTGCAAAAGAAGGATCAGAATGGGAGGCATTAGCCACCCGAAGGTTCCATCTAGCATCAGCACCAGTGACGCTTCTGAACGTGCTTCACTCACAGCTCGAGGTGGAGGAAGCAGGCAGGATAGCGCTATTGAGTGCACGGTCCCCTTTCCTGCATGAGGCATCTGAACGGTCAGAATAGCGCACAGGCCTCCTCTCTATGCATGTATATAAGTCTCTTC